>NW_021319448.1:596561-616373 GCF_001605985.2 Dendrobium catenatum
ATTATTGATATATATATATATTAGTTTAGATTAAGACGCTTGACTTCTTTATAAGAATTAACAAAAATCAATTGTCCATATATAGACAATTAACTCTCAACAACAGGGTTTGATTTCGCCAATAGGAAATATGAAAATTAGAAGTCCACAGGCGAACAACTATACCCAATAGTATGATTAAATCTTATCAAAATTTTGGAGATGGTGATGCTTATTGATGTTGGTTGTTGGCAACAATGACTGTTATCTCGGTGGTAATAGCTTGGTGGTTGCCGTTGGCTTGTATGAAATCCAATCAACTCGAGATCAATTGAATAGTGTTGAGTCATCCTTGAGCCAATATAACTGTATTGAGATTGAATTATTAACCTAAATAGTGAAAAAGATTATTATTCTTACAAAATTGTTATATACAACTTTTTAAAATCTTCTTATTACTATGCATTATATGAGTGATTTTCAAAACTATTTCTTATTAACAATGTTATTTAATAATATTCTATTGTTTAATTAAGATTTTATTATAATATATCATGCATAAGATATATACATTATTAAGTTTTTAATTAAAAGTTTAGTATTATCAATGTCATCATAATCATAGGGAAATTTCACTTTCTATAACACCTTCGGTCAAAATATATTTAAATTCAAAGAGATGCTTTAGTTTACTTGATCACCCTTTCGTGCAAGAAATTGATTAGCCATTTCTATTCTCAGCTCCTTCTTCATATTCTCTGACGATTCTTATTCACAAGTCGTGGTTCTAATAATATGCTCCAATGAAATGTTTCCATCCAACAAGTATATATATATTTTTTCTATTAAATTTTATATTTCTATTTCTTTGCTTATTTTATATCTATATCTGTACTACTATATAAAAGGACTTGAGTTTCCTTCCCAAGCAAATCTTGTCCATCATTTTTATTTCTTCTTAAATTATCTTGGCCATCCATTATAATATAAATAACTAATAATACAAAATACCTATATAATTTATGCTCTTTATGTTAGACCTCATTCCAAATTAATTTTAAGATATCTAGACGTTTTAGTTTCCCGTCTATTTCATTTCATTATATGTTTCTTAATTTATGTGTTTTCCCATTTAATTATTATGTTTATTATTATCGGTTTCCTTAACTAATATTGCCTCTTCGTAATCTAAGCCCTCCTCGAAATTATTTCCTTAACTAATATTTATAATCTAGCTGTCGCTTCTCCCTTCACTCTGCCAAAGTCGAAGAGCTCATGAATTGAGCCGTCAGTAGCTTCTCTGTTCCTCTGTCGAAGTCAAAGAGTCTCATGAGTTGAACCGTCAATAGTTCCCTGTTTCCTCCGCTAAAGTGGAAGAGATTCATGAAGTTGAACTCAGTTGCTTCTTCCATTTCCTCTTCCAAAGCAGAAGAGTCTTGTGAATAGCCTTTAGTTTTTTTCCGTTTCCTCTGTCGAAGTGGAAGAGTCTTGTGAAGTTGAACCATCAGTAATTATTACATCTTTCGTCATTCTCTGAAGCACAATTATCATCCTCCATTATAATGGGTATCTAATTGCTCACAAAGCATTGTTCCTAGCTCTTTGCTCTTCAATGCTTCACCAAACATAAATGCCATTGGTGCCTCAAAGCTCTATGTTAGAAACCTCGCGCAACTTTCCTCTACATATGTTTCAATGACAAATATATGTGATTCTCTCCTCTCTCTTCTCTCTCTCTCTCTGATCCTCTAAGAAGCGCAGCATTAAATTGAAATAAATACACCCTTTTTTTAGAAGAGAAAAGAATTTTTTCAAAGATTGGTTTCACATAAAAATATTTAAGAACAAGTGGCAGCTTTGCGTTTGTTTTATCTGAATTTGGTTCAACAACAAAAATTCAGTGGTAGTTATGTATATTTTTTAATTATGTATTTTTTATTTAGATAATTTGTTTTTATTTATTTAATTCATTCTAATTTTTTAATGATCAGAATATAGATTCTACAAAAAATAAAATAGCTTGGGGCAACTTTAATTTATGGATCATAGATGTCTAAAAATATAATATATGCTTTGATTGGGTTGCACTAATAATTTATTTATTAACTATATTCATTTGGCAAAAGGACCTATTAGGGATGAGTTTTTTCTTTTGGTAAAATAATACTTAATTTTGATGTGTTTTTTTAAACTACTTTGAAACTTTTTTTTTTATTTATTTAAATAAATAATATTTTAAAAAATACTCAAATAATTTTGAAATATTTTGAGTGATTTTAAATTAATATAATAAATTGGAAAGCCGGTTGGCCCGTAACTACAACCATCATCAACAACATTGTTCTCTTTATCACACAAGCGGCCATCCCTTTCATCTTAAACAAATAAATTATCATAAATAAAATTCTAGAGATTTACATAAATATAATACTCTAAATATTAACATTTTTAAATTGTCTTTTGTTATTTTTATAATTATATACTTGTTGTTTTAAAAAAATGATTCTTGATTTTTTTTTTTCAAATTTTGCTATATATTTGAATATATATTAAATTTTTTTTAATATTATTTATTTAAGTATCCAAATTTTAAATATTTTTAAGGGTATAAAATAATATTTAATATTAATTTTATTTAGTTAATATTCTTATTAAAATATTTTTTATTCAAACTCATGTGATGAAAGAAAATTATTTTTTTAGCCAAATAAAATTCCATTGGTCTTATGCAATATCTAACATCATAAAATATAACATTTTATTTCTCTTTTTCATTTTATTTACTACCTAATTAAATTATAACTCCAATTATAATAATTTTGATTATTATATAATTTTCAAACATACATAATCAAAAAGTTCAAATATGACCATCAATTAACGATTTGTGTACAATCATATTATAAAATTTTATTTAATTACCCAATAATTAAGTTTTATGCTAACTCTTTTATTCTCTATAACTCTTGTCAATTATTTTTTCAATTATGATAAATTTTTGTCCTATTTTCAAAAATTTTTATTAATCTACTACTACTATTGTTATTGGCTATTTTATTAAACTTTAAAACGCATTTGTTCTAGATTTGATGATAAATTTATTTATTTAATATTGTATTAAAATTTTTGAATTTTTAATAATATTTTGAAATTTAAAATTTTTATTTAATTTTTTAAATTTTATAAAAAATGCACGTGGCAAATTATATCTAGTTATAATAAGAGGCATGAAGCAAGCATAACACTTTGGCATTGATAAAGGAAAAAAGAAGAAGAACTAATGAGGTTGATTTGAGTCATTTCTTTGGTCAATTTGGAAACTTCGATGTGAACTTCTCTCAAGGTTGAAGCTTTTGGCCAAACAAAGAATTTTTTCTTTTGATGCAGGAGGAAAGATTTGAAAGACTTTGACATCTTTTATTTTTTTATTTTTTTATTAATTTATTATTATGAATGGATGTTAGACGAATGGGAGACTTTGAAGAAAACAATTTTTTATTGTTGGTTTGTGGAAGAATGCAATAATAGAGATCAAGATGTTGAGAATGTCAGACTAACACAAATGATAAATTGAGTATAAGATTATTATTATCTATTATATTTAATTATTTTAAAATTATTTAAAAAAATTAATTTCTACATTCTATTTTATTGCGAGCTGTGTCTACAATTAATTTAATCTATCTTGGGGTATAATTTTAATTTATGATAATTTACTTTTTTTTTTAAAAAATAATGAAATTATTGTGTTAAAAAATGTTTTAAGTTTATTTTCCCGTGAATTCCCACTTCAGTGGGTTGAACATATCTTTGGGCTTTTAATGAAAGATAAAAAAACTTTTTTTTTTTTTTTTTTTTTTTGAAATGGAGAGATGATCTCAATGCTTTAAAGTTTTTCTTTCTGGATTAGATCTTAAAGACTACAATAATGGTTCAAACATTTAGTTTGAAATCGGCAATTTTTTCTTATATAATTCCAATTTTTGTTTTATTTTGAATTTCAATCCATTATTTCCAACTTTATTACTTTCTTTTGAGTGATTTTTCTATACATTTTGCATCGTTTGGCGGTGAAATCTTATTTTTTCTTAAAATATTTTTTTTTTTCTTGGAATATCTTTTAGTAATAAATTTTTCATTTTTTGGTATTTTAAATTTGTTTTAAGAGAATTAAAACCCGTCCCAAACAAGCCTTTTATTTAAAGTGAGTTAGTTAATTAATTTTAATTAACTTAAAATTAAACTTAACATATAAGGTCAGGTTTAAGACAAACACCCCACACATAATATACAAACTTGAATATAAGACACTATATAGAAAATCATGTTTTACCGGCGGATTACCGGCGGTCATTTGGACGCACCGGAACATTACGCGGCAGTTTTGCAAGTAAAATCGCGACCGGATCTAAAAAATCAGTGGCAAAAACCTGCAGCCGGACATACAGTCAGTTTTTTTTTCTTCAGGCGTCAAACAAATTACTGGCGGTTGGCCGCCGGTTTTAAGTGGTTTTGTTTTCTAGCGGTCTAATGACTCTAGATTGTCGGGTAATTACCCTATTATAAAGTTGGCCGCCCTAACCTGGGTTTTTAGCCGGCGGTAATTATTAATGACTAAACAGTGGCTTGATCGCCGGTTATTGAGCATTTTAATGTCGATACGGCCGCCAGTAATTTATCGGTGGTAGCCACGGTTTGATTGTTGGAATATTGACTGTTGTCAACGTCTGGAAAAACCGCCGGAAAGTTTGAACCTCCGGAAAATGGCCGTCGAAATCTATTTCCTAGGCGGTTTATTTCGGACGGATTTGGAAACGGAGAAAACGCCGGAAAAGGGTCACCGGGTAATTTACGATTTTCCTATAAGTGAGACTCTTAATTAATAGCCAAACTTGTAACCAAACGATCAAGATAAAGCATTATAATACTATATACTTATAAAAATATGGGATATTTAAATTAATATTTTTAAAAAAAATGTTGATTTTTAAACTTCAAAGTGAAATTGGAAGTTCGGACAGTCTGAGGTTTCGAGCAGACTCAAAGTCCTTTTTAAAATGACATCATCTATTTAATAAATTATATATTAAAATTAAAGTATTCTATTTTAGTTATACTTTATGGTTTTAAATTGTTTAGATTAAAATGTATTGAGATATTTCAATTGCAAAAAAACTCATATAAATTGCTTACTATATCTAATTAATTCTAGACCATTATTCCATCTCATCCAATCTTATTTCTGTTATAGCATTTATTAATAGTTACATCTTGAATTGTCCTAGTATAGGGGTGTCAATTTATTATGACACGACACGAAAAAAATTTTGACCCAAAAAATCAGGGTTTGGACCCGACCCGTTCCCAAAATGGGTCGGGTTCAGGTTGACCCGGCGGGTTGCCAGGTCAACCCGGTGAATCTGTTTAATTTGACTGGCCCGCTTACCCGGAAGCTGCCCTGCCTGCCTGCGCATGCAGCCCGCGCAGCCGGTCGATGCCCACGCAAAGCCCGCGCTGCCCAAATGCACTACCCACTGGTGGGAAAAATTATGTCACACCCACGCAGATTTGATTTCTCTCCTATTTTGTAATATCGAATACTAACATTGAAAAATAAAAGACGGTTCTGAAGCCGAACAATATTCTAACAATGGATTCAATATCAAATGGTTTTGGAAAATTGATATTTCTATAATAAACACAATTTAAAAGATATCATATTATATTTTGAAAGATAAACTGAAATTTTAAGAATATGTTAAAAATAGAAAATAAGCTTTTTGAAAAATTTATTCATTCTTTTTTTAGATATTAGCAAGAGAATATTATTCACATCTTGAAAGACGAACATAAATTCTTCAAGAACATCCAAGCAAGAATGAGTTTTATACAATTCATTCATTTTCTAAAAATTATATTTAATGTAATAAATTAATATTCCTGAAAAGACAATAATAAATACTCGAGCATATTTAATGATTAGACAAATAAAGTTTTTTAAAGATATCTGCATTTCCCAAAGATTTCTTCCCTTGTTTTATATAAATAAAAACAAGGTTTATTTTAGTCTGGGGTCTCAAATCCTCTTAGGAGCAGCCCCTATAGTTAATTAACATCCTAGGAGGGATACTCCTAAAAAAACTCTCGTATTAAGCAGTGGATTTCATACCCCTTCTGATTACAAAGTAAAAGACAAAGGAAGAAGTAGTTAAATTTTCAAGGAGAAAAGCTCAATGTTGCAACATTTATTAATGAGTTAAAGGAAGAAGATAGGAGGAAGCTAGATTCCTGAGAAACTTCTGAAGAAGCAACCTCAGTCTTATCTTATATTGAGCTTACATTTTAAGAGAAATTTTATATTTAGTTGACATTTTATTGAAATTTGGGATTATATTCCCAGAGGGTGAGGACTTAGATCTAATAAAAGGGAAATTGCCTCAGAACTTAAATCTATTTGGGTATATAAAAATAGTGACCTGAACTAACTAATGAAAATGCAAATCTGGAACCAATTACCCGCGAGGCCTTTGGCTTGGGGAGGCCAGCTAATCACCCTAGGCGCTTTAAAACCATGTGTCCAGTCTTCTTATGAAGATGGATTGGGATGTTTATTTAAGTTTTAGAATTAGGGGCCGACATCTAAGAAGTTCCTATTGGCGCCCTAAACTTAATGTACGGGTTGAAAAAATGTCTAAGAAATGAATTTAATATTTTAGACTCTTTTTTAATTGTATATAATGCAATTGTGCAATTGACTCGATGCTAAAATGAATATGAGAGTTTAAAAAATTAGGCTTAGAAAATAGGTTTTTCCCTTAGAGATTGCACAACTTCCCCTTGACAGAATTCAAACCCTCATAGGTGAAGTGGTCTGCCAGAACCCGCAGGCGGGGAGGTGCCTACAAGGAAGAGAAGTATTAATAATGCTTATGTGGATCTCGGCGGTCCCGAGCTTCTTCTTAGATCGTTAGAGTTACTATTGAGCCTAAAAATTTTTTATTTAAAATTAAAGTAGATAGATTTTAAGCAGTACCCTACGAAAAAATCTCTCCGATTCGAATACCAGGCTAAAACAAAATACGGCATGCAAGGTCCTAAAAATTTCTACTGCACAAGCAATGTAAACCAAATCAATTTTAAATAATCAAATATAATGTCCCAATGTCCAATATCATAATTACACCAGGAATTTGCAGGAAAGGTTAAAGTGGCCGGACACCACTTGACAACAAATCCGATTCCTAATCACTGAAAAATGAACGCAAGTGATTTTGGAAATGGGCTATACTGTTCTTTGAATTTCATTTTCTTCATCTTCTTTCTTTGTTTCTCCATTTCCATCCTTTCTTCTCTTCTAACGAACTATATCTTTGAATGTCCGTCGGGTTTAGATATCCAAATGAAAGAAACTTCATCCTAAAAGGGGTATTTTCTTTTCTATTTGATATTGATCATCCATTGGCTTTCCCAATAAAAGAGAATAATCCTTTTAGGTATATCTCCTTTCTTTGGATTCCAAATTGGAATGTGATATCCACTTTCAAAATCACTTTCACAATTTTTTGACTTTTCAATACATTTACTTAAATATATATATATATATATATATATATATATATATATATATTATTGTGTGGAAGAAAGCATTATTGTATCTTCTGATATATAATATGGATTTTGAATCTGGGTTAGGCTCTGTGATTTTTTCTCTTATAGGTTTCCACATAAAAAAATTTTCTCGTATTACTACTTTTTTTATATGTATGTGCTGAATATTTTTATAATGCTAAGATGTAAAACATACTCTACTAGCTCAAATGCTCTAGCAAGTAACAAAAATAGTAATATTTTATATTATTAGGCTAATGATTTAATCTTGAGACGGCTTCAACTTGGCTCAATATTGGCTCAAAATTGTTCAATTTGATCTCAAGTCCAATTAAAGTAGGAACTGAGCTTGATTGGTTATTTCTGTAAGCACAGTAGCAAATAGATATCCCACATCAGCTGACTGTATATCATACGGTTCAAGGCTTATAAATACATATGTAATTAGGCTCTATAGAGATACTGATAATAATAATAATTCTATTTCTTGTCTATTCTCTGTCTTCTGTCTTCCTTCGCGACTCTCTTTTCTCTCTCAGCTCTACTCTAACATGGTATCAAGAAGCTAGATGGGGGATCAAGAATCGACATCGTCTCTTCCCCCGGCATCCACCACGGTAACCACCACCACCACCGCCGAGCATGTTCTTCCGCCAACACTCAATTTCATCATATCCAATATCAAGAATCTGCTTGCCTACACCTTAACTTCCGACAATTACGCATTGTGGAGGTCGCAGATCTTTCAGAATATCTCGGCCAATGGGTACGCCGCTCATCTTACCGGCACCACCACCCCACCGCTGGATCACAGTTCCGTCGAGTACGCCCAATGGCGCCTTATCGACAGCAACCTCGTCTCGGCATTATTCTCGACGATCTCAACTGCAATTCTACCGTACGTCATCACATACTCAACAGCTCATGAAGTATGGACTGTTCCGGAGAAAAGACTTCAATCGTCGAGCCGCTCGTGCATCATTCAGCTCAAGAATGAATTGCTTCACGTTTAAATGAACACATCTACGATGCAACAATACCTGGCCACCGTAAAGAACATAGTTGATACAATCGCAGCATCTGGAAGCTCCGTAGATCCGGAAGACATTATCCTTCACATTCTAAACAGTCTTCCGGCTAGCTACAACTCCATCAAGACATACATTCGGTCCTCCCCTCTTCCGGCCGATCTTGACGCACTTTACTCGCTCCTCTGCAGCGAAGAAATTCATGTCAATCAAGAATCCAAGAAAGATCAGACTCCGGCTACCGCAGCCTTCTACACTGCTAATTCAAACCAAAATCGCTCCAAGAACTCGAAACGGAACTATAAGTTCCGCCCAAATTCTAACAAAAGCTCCACCGGATCTGACCAGTCCACCGCTCAGCCGAACTCCTCTGGCTCTCGACAAGTCTGCCAAATATGCGGCAAGATTGGTCACACTGCGTTCAATTGCTGTCATAGGACTAATCTCAACTACACCCCGTCGAACTCCTCTGCTACGCGCGCCCTCCTTGCTCAACCAAATCAGGATTCTACACAAACTTGGGTGATGGACTCGGGAGCCACGTCCCACATGACCGCCGACAGCTCCTCAATTCAAAATCCCTCGGTCTACCACGGGCAAGACTCCGTCTCGACAGCCAGTGGATCCACTATTCCGATCCAACATTTTGGTCAAAGTTTGCTCCCTCTACCGAATACACCTCGTAAGCTTCGTCTCTGCCATCTTCTTCACGTCCCTGCTTTAACTCATAACTTACTTTCTGTATCTAAGTTAACCCAAGACAATTCGGTCTCTATCACGTTTGACTCTAATGGCTTTGAAATTAAGGATGTTCAGGATCAACAGCTTCTTCTCCGTGGTCATCTGCATAACGGCATCTACCAGCTTCAGGTAGAACCAGATCACGGACAGTACGCCTTTCAAACGAGGTTCACGTCTCCTGCGATATGGCATGCTCGTCTCGGGCATCCGAATAATAAGATCCTTAACAGGATCGGATCTAACAACACTCACATTCCTCATATTTCTTCAGATTTTAATTGTCAATCTTGTAGTATGGCGAAAAGCCACAAATTAAAATTTTCCACAAGAAAGTCTGTAACTTCACATTCGTTTGAGCTCATCCATTCGGATGTATGGGGTCCTATGTCTTCTTCTAATTCTAATATGTTTCGGTTTTACGTTATCTTCATAGACGATTTCACTCGATTCAGTTGGATTTATTTCTTGCATAACAAAAGTGACACATTTAACTGCTTCAAAAATTTTATAGCTATGATTCAAAACCAGTTTTCAGTCACTCTTAAGTCATTTCGTTCCGACGGTGGAGGAGAATTCACGAGCAAAGAATTTACAGCTTTTCTTACGCAACTCGGCATTCTCCACCAGCTAAGCTGTCCTCATACGCCGGAACAAAACGGCTTAGCAGAACGCAAGCATCCTCATCTCCTGGACCTCACCCGCACCTTACTTCATGCCGCCGGGCTATCGAACAATTTCTGGACAGATGCCGTATCGACGGCGAACTACCTAATTAATCGTCTACCATCCAAGGCACTTAATCTCCAGTCTCCATATCACAAACTGTACACCCACCCGCCAGACTACGATCATTTAAGAACCTTCGGGTGCCTTTGCTACCCCTGGCTCTAACCATATACAACGAACAAACTAGAACCACGATCTCAACCATGTGTGTTCCTCGGATACTCCCCTCAGCACAAAGGCTACAAATGTCTAAATCTCTCCAACAACAAAATACATACCTCAAGACATGTCGTATTTCATGAATCTACTTTCCCCCTTCGGGCCTCTGCGGTCGCAGACACTGGACACACACAGCAATCGGACAATCACATTCCACCTTTGCTTCTCGTTCCTCCATCCACTCTACAGAACTACAACCGGCACTCCAACAACAATTCTCCCGCACCCAGCATATCCCGGCTGCAACTTTCTGAACATGCTTCCCAACCTCAGTCACCTAGGCTATCCCCCCGTCCAGCACACAACCCAACTCCGGCTCCAACACCACATCCAATGCAAACACGGTCAAAATCCGGTATTACCAAACCCAAGCAATTTATTTCTCTCATTAGTCATACAGGTCCACCCGAAACGCCAGCAACATTTAAACAAGCACTACAACACCCGCAATGGAGAGAGGCCATGACCAAAGAATATCAAGCTCTCTTACAACAAAGGACTTGGTCACTAGTTCCAGACCCACCGAACAAGCAAATTATTGGAAGCAAATGGACATACAAAATCAAGTTTCTACCCAACGGACAAATCGACCGTTACAAAGCACACCTCGTTGCTCTCGGGTGTGCCCAAATGTTTGGCGAACACTACACAGAAACTTTCAGCCCAGTTGCCAAGATGGTCTCCATTCACCTGCTTCTAACGCTAGCCGTCAACCGCAATTGGGATGTTCTCCAACTGGACGCATCTAATGCGTTCCTTCACGGAGAAATCTCTAAATAAATCTACATCAAACAACCTCATGGATACGAAGATCCCCTTCAACCCAATGCCATTTGCAAGCTTCACAAATCGCTGTACGGTCTCAAACAAGCGCCCCAACAATGGTTTCACAGGCTAACCTCCTTCCTCCAACATCGCGGTTTCAGGTTCAGTCGTTCCGATCCCTCTCTTTTAATTTACAATAAAAACAACGTTCAAATATATTTTCTAATCTATGTCGACAATATCCTAGTCACAGGGAATGATCCACTTCACACTCAACAACTGCTTCAGGATCTTAAATCTCACTTCGCTATCAAACACATTTCCTTATTTCTCGGGATACAGATAAACCGCACAAACGCCGGGTTCTTCCTCACTCAGGGGCACTACGCCTCCAAAATTCTTCAAGAGACAGGCATGTCGAATTGCAAAGCCGCACCTACACCCATAACACCGGCTTCCAAGCACGCGACAATCGATAGCAATCCCTTTCCCGACGCCTATCTCTATCGATGTCTGGCCGGTTCCCTTCAATACTTATCTATCACACTTCCAGACATTGCTTTCGCCACTAATCAAGTGTGCCAGCATATGCAGTCTCCGACAGATCATGATTTCCAGAATCTCAAACGCATTCTACTATACGTCAAAGGGACTATCACTCACGGCCTTCCGATCATACCCGGCGACACCACTCTCCATACCTTCACGGACGCGGACTGGGCCTCCGATCTCACCGACCGCAAGTCAATCTCCGGATTCTGCACTTTCATGGGCTCGAACCTACTCTCTTGGTCGGTCAAGAAGCAGATTACCGTCGCCAAGTCGTCAACCGAAGCCGAATACCGAGCACTCTCCGCGGCGACTACGGACAATCTCTGGCTCCGGCGCCTAGCAGACTAATTACAGCTGCGACAATCTACACCGACGGTCATACACTGCGACAGCATATCCGCCATTGCCATCGCCAAAAACTCGGTATTGCACGCCCGCACCAAGCACATCGAGATTGATTTCCAGTTCATTCGTCAGCATCTTCTCTCCGGTAACATCAGCATTCAACACATTTCCTCTCACGAACAGACAGCTGATATTCTTACCAAACCATTTTCCAGCTCTCGCTTCGACTACCTCTGTTCCAAATTGACCATCCGGCGCCCAGATGATAAATTTGAGGGGGAATGTAAGCACAGCAGCAAATAGATATCTCACATCAGCTGACTGTATATCATACGGTTCAAGGCTTATAAATACATATGTATATAGGCTCTATAGAGATACTGATAATAATAATAATTCTATTTCTTGTCTATTCTCTTTCTTCTGTCTACCTTCGCGACTCTCTTTTCTCTCTCAGCTCTACTCTAACATGGTATCAAGAAGCTAGATGGGGGATCAAGAATCGACATCGTCTCTTCCCCCGGCATCCACCACGGTAACCACCACCACCACCGCCGAGCATGTTCTTCCGCCAACACTCAATTTCATCATATCCAATATCAAGAATCTGCTTGCCTACACCTTAACTTCCGACAATTACGCATTGTGGAGGTCGCAGATCTTTCAGAATATCTCGGCCAATGGGTACGCCGCTCATCTTACCGGCACCACCACCCCACCGCTGGATCACAGTTCCGTCGAGTACGCCCAATGGCGCCTTATCGACAGCAACCTCGTCTCGGCATTATTCTCGACGATCTCAACTGCAATTCTACCGTACGTCATCACATACTCAACAGCTCATGAAGTATGGACTGTTCCGGAGAAAAGACTTCAATCGTCGAGCCGCTCGTGCATCATTCAGCTCAAGAATGAATTGCTTCACGTTTAAATCAATAAAAGATGGGCTCAGTAGTCGGCCGAGGCTTCCAGTATCCCAGACGTCTTGCACGGACCATCCGATAAAGTGGAAAAAGCGTTCCGAAAACCAACCAATTCAACAAAAGTCATCAAAGGTTGCCACCAGCAAATCGACAAGATACGAGCCCCAGCCACATCATTTCCCTTTCGCGACAAAGCAATAGAAATCCAAAGCCCAAGTAAACAGAAAAATAGCATAAAAGTTATCGTCTTATACGACCCCTTCCACGAGTTCTCCCTCGAGTGGCAATCGAATGACCAGGTCTCTCACAAACCAAAGTAAAGTCATTACCAGGGTCAGAGCCACCGTAAAAATCCGGCGAAATAAATTCACTATTCGAATGATCAGATTCAGATTCAAAGTCGGACGATCCATGTAACCAATCAACGTGATTTCTAATATCAAAGCCAGACTTATCGCCCAAACAATTCACCAAATTGAGCGTATCCACCACTTGTACAGGGACATCAACACAATTATTGGAACACACCAAGTTACCATTCAATTTCTCCACCAGCATTTGCTCAGGATCACTAACAGCAGTCACAACCGGTAAAAGGGAAATTCCAATATCAGACGATAGAGCAGCCGGTACAACAGACCTAGCCCCAACCTCAGTAACAGGTGAAGCATAATCCCCCAACGAAGGTAAAACATAAGTCTCAGCAAACTGAAGATCATTAACACCTGACTCAGTAACCATAGGAACAAAGGGAACTGCATCGGGGGATAAGACGACCGAGTTATCAACATGGCCACAAGGCACAGCATTCGCATCATTAACCAAATTCATAGGGGACATAGTGTCGGAAGAATTAAAAATAACCAAAGAATCCACAAATCCAGTCACTTCGCCCACAGGGAGCGCCCGTTCCCCTTGATCAGAAGCAGGAAGATCACAGTTATTCAGAGCTACAGCAACCGGTTCCACAGTAACAGGGTCACCATTTTTAGCTAAAGGTTCTACATTTTTTGGTAAACCCGATGATTCCAAAACAACATTTTTTGACCGGCATTCACCCAACGCATGACCAAAACAGCGACAAGTACCGCAAAATGAAGGAAAATCATCCATAACGACTTGCTGAACATAGCTTATTCATTTTCTTCTCTCTTTTTTTAAACATTATTTTTCTTTCTCTATTATCTTAGACATCATTGCTGAAGTCTTCAAGATCATTTTCCAGAAATAAAACATAAATATTTGAAATAATCTCCACCATTCAAAATAAAAAAATAGTTATTTAATTTCTTTCCCTAAAAGGAGATAAAACATAAATGAGCTTTCTATCATTGGTAAACCAACATTTTTGAGAAATATGAGCAACTTGAGGGAACTATATCTTGATGGTGTAGATCTCTTGGCATACGGGAATGAATGGTGTGGTGCTTTTGCCAATTCCACTCCTGTACTTACAGAATTGAGCATGATAGGTTGTTTCCTCTTTGGTGACAGTTTCTCCTCTCTCTATCCTCCCTTTTTTATCTATTCTCAGGCTTGACAATAACAATTTTAACTCTAGCATTCTTGATTCATTTGCCAATTTTAATTCTTTATCTGATCTTTCTATTGACAATAATGGATTCAAAGGGTATTTTCCCAAGCAACTCTTTCACTGAGAAATTTGAAATATCTTATTATTTCTAACAATCCGATGCTTTCTGGTTCTCTTCCTGAATTTTTAGAAGGTAGTAATTTTGAAGGTTTGGATCTTGTTAATACAAATTTCTCTGGGAATTTACCATATACAATAGGCAACCTTAAGTTTTTAAAAGCTTTAGATCTCTCTAATTGTCAATTCTCTAGGAGAATACCACCTTCAATTGGGAATATTTCAAAACTAGAGCTCTTGAGCCTATCAAATAATAGTAAACTACAGGGGCAGATTCCAAGTTCCCTATTTCAAATATCTGGACTATTTAAACTTTCAGTTGATTCAAACAATTTTAGTGGAGTTGGAGTTCATCAAGGGACTCAAGAATCTTACATTTTTAGACCTCTAAAATAGTGGATTTTCCTTAAGTTCTGGGGATGAAGATGACAAATCTTCTATGTCTTCTTATCCCTTTATAGTTATATTAGGATTAGCTGGTTGCAATCTGTCTAAGATCCCTGCATTCATTAAATATCAACATCTTTTCATCTTGGATCTCTCAAACATTATAATTCAAGGGGAAATACCAAGTTGGATATAGAGCATTCCTCAACTGAACCTGTGTTGTAATATGTTCACACATTTAGCAACACCTAATCTTAATATGTCTTCTAGATCTTATGCTTATCTTTCTATCGATATGCATTCCAACTTGTTAGAAGGTCCAATTCCTTCTCTCCCATTCCATGACATTATGTTATTATATTTATCAAATAATCAGTTCACAACTTTATCTCTTCCAACATATCCTTATACATATTTCCAACTATATATATTTTTCTTGCAAACAATAGTCTGACTAGAGAAATCCTCTCATTCATTTGCAACATGACTTCTCTGCTAATGCTTGATTTGTCTAAAAATAGGACAAATGGTTATATTCCACCATGTTTATTAGAAGAAGGAATTCATCTACAAGTGTTAAATCTAAGAGAAAACCAGCTTCGTGGAGCCATTCCTAATAAAATTAATAAAAAAGGTGAGCTGCAAATTGTAATTCTTAGAGACAACCAATTAGAAGGGTGGCTTCCTAGGTCTCTGTCAAATTATCAATCACTTGGGATTTTGAACTTAAGGAATAATAACTTGAAGGACATATTTCCTTACTGGTTGGGAAATATTTCAACACTCAAGGTCCTTGTTCTAAGATCTAATAAATTCCACGGGCTAGTTGGGTCTCCTGATAGAAAATATGAAACAAATCATATTTTTCCTAGTCTGCATGTCATCGACATCTCATCCAATAACTTTAGTGGCAACTTATGTGCATAGTACTTTAAAAATTTTAAGTCAATGATGAAAAATAGAGTAGATGAGATACCATAAAGTTCATATATTCAGATTGGTCTGTACTATCAAATCGGTTTGCTCTCCATCATAAGCAAGGGGCAACTAGTGATAATACATAAGTACTGCATGATTTTCAAGGCAATAGATTTTTCGAACAATTTATTTGAAGGAGATATTCTTATAATAATTGGCCAACTTACTTCTCTTCAAGTGCTCAACATATCACATAACAAATTGACAGGTAAAATTATTCCACAACTTGAAAATTTATCACAGCTCGAGTCGTTGGACCTCTCAATGAATAGCCTTTATGGCAAGATCCCACAAGAGTTGGCTTCCTTAGATTTCTTGGAATATTTAAACCTCTCCTACAATAAGTTGGTAGGAAACATTCCAATTGGAGGTCAATTCTTCACTTTCACAAACTATTCATTTGAAGGAAATATCGAATTATGCTTACATCCATGCAACACATCAGTTCCAAGCGTGAACAATACTACAATATAATTAGATTTATGCTACCAAGCTCCAAAGAATAGAAGACATATGATTATACTGGGAATATTATTTGGTGTTGGATTTGGAGGTTCAATGGCAATAGTTGTTGTGCTTGATGTCATGTGGTGTGTGTTTTGATTAAAAAAATATTTATTTTTTATTTAAGTTTTGAATATGTATTAATTTTCTTAGGGAATATTAAATTTTTGAAGGGAGAATCACAGTTGACCCCGGAGGATCAAAATGGAATTTAATCAATTGTCTGACTATGCTAATTTGGATAAAAGATTATTAATTTCATAATCAAAATCACGATAATAATTGATATATCAATCCGAGGAAAGAAATTATCAATCACTATTGATCATTTGAAAATGATGAAAATGATCGTTGAATTTAAATTTTCCAAAGAGAACTAATTAGAGTTTTTGAAAAGTTTTGATTTTGAAAATCTAATCTGGGTTACTAAATCTCCTACGAGCGCAAGCCCTCGTAGTTAATTACATCGCAGGAAATCAGAATTTCTTACGAAAACTCTCGATTAAAATAGCAGTAGAAATTTCATTTAAGATTTTCAAAGATCGATATCAAAGGGGAAAAATGGTAGGAATTTTCAAATGGGATTGATTCAATGTTGAGCACTTATTTTCAGAGTCAAAGGAAGAGGAGTAGGGAGTGTTTTGGGATTCTGAATCACTTCAGAAACACTCCAGCCTATCCTAAGTGTTGGGCTCGAATTTGATTGAAAGAGATATTTAATTTTGAATGGTAAATTTTATTAGAATATTGGGATTAGATTCTTGGAGGTTGAGGTCTTATAGCCCGAGCTAGCCTCAGAACCTAAGTCTAAATTGGGCACTTGAAAAGTGACCCGAACCTAGCTAGTGCAATGTAAATCTGGTCTTACCCCGGCCTGGATTGGGGAGCCAGCTAAACCACCTAGGCGCTTTAAAAAGCATGTATCAAGTCATTTAATGTTAGAATGGGTAGGGACGTTGTTTAAGAAAAGTTTAAAGGAATGGGGTCGACATCTAGAGCAGATCCTAATTGGCCCCTTTGACTTATGTTTGGTTCGATGCTTAAGCTAATGTAATTAAAAATTTAAATATTTTTTTTAAATTAGTTGCTAACATGATGCATGATAATTGACTCGATTAAAAGTTTGAATTTGAATGAATGCTATGAAATGAAAACTTCCAGCGGTCCCGGGCTTATTTCTTAAAACGTTAGAGTTTCTATGTGAGCTTAAAGTTTTTAATTTGATTTACGTAGAAAAATTTTATTAAGTCCTTAAGAGCCTACGATCGAATTCCAGGTCAAATCAAAATCGATATGCAGGTAAAAAGACTAGAAAAATAGGTAGTTCTATTGCACAATCAATTAAATAAATCAATCAAATTAAATGTTCAAATTTAAAGTCCATATGGCAAGTGTCACTTATTATTACATCTAGAATTAAATAAAAGTAAATAGGCCGAGCACCACCGACAACAACCCGGATTCTACTCTTAAGACTTAAGTGATTTTGAGATTTGGGATTCTTCTCGCTATCCACTTCTTCGCCTTCTCGTGAACATCTTGATTCGTCGGTTCCGGATATCCAAATGAAAAGAAACTTCCCCTTGAACGAGGTGTTATCTTTTTTTTGGATACTTAAAGAGTATCCTAACTTGATCTTCCAAATGGAAGAAGACTCTCCCCTTTAGGGATGTCTTCTCCTCTTTGGAATTCAAGTTGGATATCAATATCCCAAACTCAAAATACTTTAAAAATTTATAACCTTATTCAATCAAATTTATATTAAGCAAAATAAAAAAAATTTAGACTCGATCCTGCAAGGTTATCCTAATAATCAATAATTATATAATTCCCAGAAAGTTAGTATTTGATCTCAAGCAGTTGATATATTTGAAATTTAAATGCTCAACAGATTGCAGTAAATAAATAAACAATCAATCAATTCTAAGCTAGCAAACAGCATGCAGTGAAAACTCAAAAACTCGGCACACAACTACAGAAAGTAAAACACCGGCCTATCCTAAAACTAGAGTCGGTGATCCTAGCAAATCATCTAAAGTGTGTGAGGTTGGTCATGTGGTTCTGATATGTCATAAATAGGATTATTAGTTAAAGTTATTTAAGGTTCGATTGGTTGAAAGGTTTAAGGGGAATTTAGTTAGAGTTTAAATATTAATATTTTAAATCTTTCAAAATCAATTATTAATTTTATGTTGGAAACCACCTTTGTTTCACACCGAGGCGGTGAAGTTAATTTCACCTTCCTTGGGGCTAAGTGAATAGCCTCGTAGGCCTGGGCTACCTAGTGGTACCCGATATAATTAAGTAGATTAAGTTTGATTAAGGTTTAAGTGTAAATAAATTTTAATTTAAGTTGGTTGATTACTGATTTTAAGGGTTGGTTAATCATTTCTATATTTTTTTAAAGCAATTTTGAGTTTTGAAGAATTTTTGGAATATTTTAATCATTTAATTAAAGATTCAAAAGTTGAATTTTTAATAAAAAGTGTTTTATGGAATGTTAGCATTTTATTAAAATACTATACCTTAATACAATGAGTTAGAAGGTAAGTACGCTGAAATTGGATTTTTCTACATTTTATTATGAGGGTTTGAAGTTTTGAACTGATTTTGATTTAGAGTTGACCGGATTGTTGACTTTTTGAATTAAATGCTTTTCTAGAATTTTAATATTTTTAATAAATACTATACATTATTATGAGTTGAATGCAATTGAGTTTGTTCAATTTTGACTTTTCTTGAATTAGTTATGAAGGTTTGAAGTTTTGGATATTTAATGAATTTTGAAATTGCTTAATTAGTGGCCCTTTTTTTGCAATTTTGCTCCAAATGAGGTCCCAACTCCTTGAAATTAGCTCCAAAGGTTAGGCAGGACCTAATAAGAGATTCCCAAGTGTTTGAGAAAATTTTGGAATTTTAAATTATTTTTATTAATTAAATCAATTAAATATTGAATTTAATTTAAATTAAATTAAGGTTTGATTTGCTGTCAATTCAAAAGGGTTTTAATTTTCATTGGTTAAGGGTTCAATTCTGGTCAGTTAGAGGTATTATGCATAATTTTTGGGTTTAATCTTGATTTATTGCATTTTTTAGAAATTTTGAGGCTTAATTAATTTTTTGGGTTTAAACATGATTTATTACATTTTCTGAAAGTTTAATGGCTTAATTAAGGCTTAAACTTAGGAAAATTGATTAAGGGTCTTAATGACTTCTAAATTTAGTGAAAATTTTTCCTAAGGCTGAAAGTGTCACTAAGTTTAAGTGTTCAAAGTTTTGAGTCAATAGGAGGTGAATCCTAATTATTAGAAGTATTCTAAGTTTTCTATAAATAGGTCCTTAATTATTGTCCTTAATGATGTCACTAGTTTGTGTGGGTTTGAATCAAAGTTTTGACTAACCCTTA
>NW_021319448.1:619839-670338 GCF_001605985.2 Dendrobium catenatum
AGGACTGATCGTCCTGTACGATATTTTATTTCGTCTGGACGAAAATTTTATAGAGGACGGATCGTCCTGTACGGTATTTTAATTTCGTCCTGGACGAATAGGACTTAAAAAAAATTTTCGAGCAAATTCCTATTCATTCCATATGCTCTATAGGAGATAACTGTCTGATCGTCCAGTACGAACTGCAAATCATCCTGTACGATCAGTATAAATTTTATATGATCTCCTTATGTGTGTGTATGTTTTTATTCACTCAAAATACAATCACTCCCTTTCAATTTGATTTCTAAGAAAAGTGCAAGTTTCAAATTATACAAAATATCGCATGCTGAATTTAATTTGAAGTCTTCGTAGTCTGGAGTTCGTTTTTTCTGAAATGTCAGTACACACAAGAGCAAATACAATTCTTCTACAAAAAATGTTAGGAGATAACTACATATTTGAACAATAATGTTTGGAGTCATCAAAACTTCATAAGTTGCAAAAATGTAAAGCATGCAAATAGCAACTATCTTAACAGTTAACTCGTTGATTGTCCTAGATCATTTGTCCTGAAGACTTTAAGGGCGAGAAGGTCTGGATCCCGAGTTACAGGCCAGGGACGGTCTTCTAGTCTCAGTTTGGCCGAAGTCTCACCCCCGACCACCGTCAACCGCCGATTTTTGACATGGGGAATGGAGAGGTAGCCCCAAAGAGCTAGAACGAAATTTGCTTTTGCTTGGAGAGAGCTTAAGTGATGAGAGAGGGCTAGATGGATAATGACAGCTCAAAATGGGGTATTGCCCTATTCAAGTAGCCCTAGCTCTATTGGACGGCTATGATAGCTCTAGTAGCCCCACTAGGATAATGCCATGTGGCCTATGGTAGTTGAAAAGGCTGGGAGAAGGACAGTTTAAGGACATGAGGAGTAAAGCCTCTTTTGTCCTTTGGAGCACATGGGTTTGATTCCAAACGGTTTGATTTCAATCCAAGGGCTGGAAGTGCCTTTAGGAAGGTTCTAGAGTAGAATCAGAGCTGCTGGAGTGGAGTGGATTAGGGGTGATTAGTCTAAACACAAAGATTTGACCATTTTGACCATTTCCCATACCTTGAATGCTTGTGTTGACTGGTTTGACCAGTCAACTTGTCACACCAGGTGACATGGCATGTGAGGTGGTTCCATACATTAATTAGAATAGCTTGGAATGAAAATCAAGCTATGGGATTTGGGTATGGACAAAAGAATAAAAGCTTGAGGTAATTTGACCAAGATTTGATAAGTTGACTTGGTCAAACTAACTAAGAATTGGTTGGATCATAGCTAGGACATGTCTACATTATGGATTTGAATTGATTCGAAGGGTAAATGGCTTGATAGGAGTTTGATTTGATGTATTGATTAATTTGACCGAAATATGTAAGTTTGAGCAAGTCCAAATTGTTGACTTAGTCAAATCTACATCAAAGTGACACATCCTAGGTTCAAAGGGGTCTAAGATATATCATTGAGTGGTCTTTGAAAGTTTTGCATGAGTTATATTTGAGCGTATGTAATGAATAGAACTTATGTTGACTAGATTTAACCATACATGGGTATGGTTGACCAAGTCAACTAGTGATTGGGCCAAAGCTCTAATCATGTCTAAATCACTAAGTGGAGTGATCATAAGAGCTTCACAGAGTTTTGCATGCATTTGAGGTTTGATTCAAAGTGAAAACGTTTAAGGGATTGAACCAGGTTTTGGGTTTGAATGATTAAGATTGAGCTATCCAAGTCATTTATGATCATTTGGGGTGATCATAAGTGATTGGTTAGGATTAAATTAGAAGCAAGATCAAGGTTTGATTTGAAGTTTGAATATTTGAACTTGATTGAAATCTGGATTTTGATTGAGGCTTGAATTGAATTAAGGTCTGAGTTGGCTAGAAGTCAAGATTGCTTTGAAGTCTAGATTGATCCTAGAATATAAAGGGATTCTAGGGTCTAAGATTTAGAGGAATAATAGGTTCTAGATAGGTCCTATGATCTAGGCTCCTCAAGAATCCTATGACCTAAATAGATCTTAAGGTTTGGATCAAGGGAAATCCTAGAGTTTAGATTAACTTGGAAGAATCCTAGAGTCTAGGATAAATCTTAAAGTCTAAAAACTAAAAGAGTCATAAGATCTAGAATAAATCCTAAGATCTAGATTTGTCTAAAGGAATCATAGGATCTAGAGTAGAACCTAAGATCTAGAATCTGGAAGGATCTTAGGATTTAGGGAAATCCTAGGGTTTGGATTAATCTGGGATCAAGATTGATTTGGAATTTGGGTGGCTCCCTAGTGACCTCATATAAAAATGAGGTCAACAAATGGACCTCCAATATGTGTAATAGAATGAAATTCTATTGCACATATTGGCGTTGACCAAAAATGGTTAAGTCTGGAGTTTTGATCCTAAGGTAAGAAAAGATCTGTCCCTAGGGAATCGAGGTTTGAATTTATACCAGGGTAGTGCCACAGAGGGCGTACTCTACCACTAGCGAGTCGAATCCTAAGGGAAGAAAAGGTTCTATCCCTAAAGGAAAAGGAAGTCTAGTTGATCGTATAGGTAGGAAGAGTTCCTAATTATAGAGGATCGAATTTGAGTTTTGAATCTAAAGGGAAGGGAGCCTAACCCTAGAATTTTGAATTTGAATTTGATTTTAAGGGAAGGGAATACCTAACCCTAGAGGTTTGAATTTTGATTGATACTAGGGTAGTGCCACGAGGGGCGTAATCTACCATTAGCAGAACTGATCCTAAGGGAAAGGAGTACCTAAACCCTAAGGAAGAGAAGGCTAGAATGATCGTATATAAAGGAAGAAGTCCTAACTACAAAGGATTGAATTTGGGTTTGATACTAGGGTAGTGCCATGAGGGGCGTACTCTACCACTAGTATATCTAATCCTAAGGAGAGAAAGCACGATGACTCACATCTGTCCTTAAGGAAGAGAAAACTGGATGATCTTGTGGTTGCTTCCCACAAATATCGAATCTGGAGTTTGAATCTAGAATGGTGCCACTGAGGGCATACTCCATCACTATAAGATCTAATCCTAAGGAGAGAAAGCACGATGACTCACATCTGTCCTTAAGGAAGAGAAAACTGGATGATCTTATGAGAAGGAAGCATTGCTTCCCACAAAGATCGGATCTAGATTGATAGTATGGAAGGAAACTTGCTTCACATAGTGGATCGAGTCTGGATGATCGTATATGGAGGAAACTTGCTCCATATAGAGGATCAGGTCTGGAATTTTGAATCTAGGATGGTGCCACATAGGGCGTGCTCCACCATTAGCGGATCTAATCCTAAGGAAAGAAAGCATGATGACTCACATCGGTCCTTAAGGAAGAGGAAATTGAAGATCTTATGGGAAGGAAGCATTGCTTCCCACGAGGGATCAGATCTGGATTAATCGTATGTGAAGGAAACTTGCTTCACATAGAGGATCGAGTCTGGAATGATCATATATAGAGGAAACTTGCTATACATAGAGGATCGGGTTTGAAAGATCATATATAGAGGAAACTTGCTCTATATAGAGGATCAGGTCTGGAATGATCTTATATGGAGGAAACTCGCTCCATATAGATGATTAGATCTGGAATGATCGTATGTAGAGGAAACTTGCTCTACATAGAGGATCGAGTTTGAACTATCATATATAGAGAAAACTTGCTCTATATAGAGGATCGTGTCTGGAATGATCTTATATGAACGAAACTTGCTCCATATAGAGGATCAAATCTGGAATGATCGTATGTAGAGGAAACTTTCTCTACATAGATGATCGAGTTTGAATGATCATTTATAGAGGAAACTTTCTCTATATAGAGGATCGGGTCTGGAATGATCTTATATGGAGGAAACTTGCTCCATATAAAGGATCAGGTCTTGAATGATCATGTGTAGAGGAAACTTTCTCTACACAAAGGATCGAGTCTGAAATTTGGAATTTGAGATTTTAATAGTTTTGAATTTGAATTGATTTGATTTTTTAAATTTTGAATGTGTTTGAATTTGAAGTTTGATTTTGAATTCGAATTTGAAAATGTTTGAGTTTGGAACTTGATTTTATAAATTTGAATTTAAAGGTTTTTCGAATTTAGGTTTTGATTTGATTTTGAATTCAAAGTATCTTTGAATTTGATTTTGAATTTTGAATTTGAAGAATTTGATTTGATTGAATTTTGATTTTGTTTGAACTTAAAGAGTTTGAATATGATTTGGTTTGAATTTTGATTTTGAAAAATTTTAAATTTGAGTTTTGATTTGATTTTTGAATTTTGAAATTTGAATTTGATTTTTAAATGTGATTTTTGAAAGTTTATAATGTTTGATTTTGAATTAAGAAATTTCTTTAATCCAAGAAATTTGAAGACTTTTTATTGACTTTGAATTTGACACTCATCTGGCATGGTACTTCCTGAAGAGCCGCCCTGATGTTTGAAATTATCGAGTGGCATCCTTTAGGGGTGATTAGTTAATGTTTGAAATTTTCTCAAAGATAGTACCTACGACAAGAGGATAGTCTTGAGTTCGTTCAAGCTCCTCCACCGATCTCTCGGTAGGCTAAGATATACATCCAAAGAACCTAGACCAAGTCTCCTCCTTGGAAGGTTCTAAGTTGTGCTATCTTATCACGAGCTTTAACCAATCAGGCTTCGAACGATTCTAAGTTTTATTGAGCCTTGAAGACAAAGCTCTACTAGGCCTCGAGCTCCTTAAATTGGAGACGGGCACTCTGCTCAGTCGTGGTTAGAACTTGAACGGCAATTCCCAGCATTACAAAATACTCCTCTAGTAGGGTTAATCTTGGACCCAGCATAGAGTGTAATTTTGTTGCAAAGGCTTTGAACAAAAAGCGTAAGCACTTACACATTCCTCAAGGATAGGATTTGATTTCTTATCAGGAGTAGAAGATTCGTTCATTTTATTGGAAATTTCCTCTAACCATTTAGACCCTGTCGGAATGACATATGGGAATAAATTTATCAATTAGAGTGAGAAGTAGAGTCCACTCCAACCAATCTTGAAAGATTTGAAAACTTAGGTTTTGTTGACCCAGACCAAGTTTCGTAGAAACTAAAATGGGGTCTCCCTTAAATAAATTTTGAATTAAAATCAACTTCAAAGAGTAAAAGTTGAAGAGAGAAATTTGATCTTTTTAATTTTCTTGCATGATTGTTTTCCATTTGATAGATAATTCATGCATGATGAAGAATCTGAATTCAGGATTTTCAAAGTCAAGTATTTAAAGTTGATTAGGTTTTATTTTGAGATTTAAGGATTCAAAAGAAGGAAGGCTTCTTACTCTTCTTCTCTTTTTCTGGTGACGCAGTTTGCGTATATTTTGACTTTTGGTGCACTTTGTGCATTTCTTGATTCTTGGCGCATTCGTGCATCTTTTGATTTTCGGCGCATTCGTGCATTTCTTGATTTCAATTGAATTCGAGAAGAGGCTCCACTTTCTTCAAAAAGCCTTAAAATGTTTGATCTTTTTATTTTGAATGTTGGGATTATATCTCAAGTATTAGAGAAGCAAAATTTGTTCTCTTATACAAGGAAGAATAATCCTCAAAGCACATTCAATCTTTTGAAAAGAGTATTGATTTGACTTTTGAAATCATATAACAGATTTTAGACATGCGAGAATCGCCTATTAAGATAGAAGATCGCAAGAAGATTGATAGGACATTCATTTCTTAAGTCAACTTATGTTTGAGGTAGATTTTAATTCAAAAGTTAAATCAACCCACAAAAGCGATGGGAGGGATGGGCATTCAAACATTTAATGGAGTCGACTACAATTCTCTCATGCTTAAGACTTAAGTTAGAGGTCAATTTTCATTAAAAAGAGGAATCAACTTATCTTGTAAATCAGGACCTAGTACACTTAAGAAATTGGTAAGTTTTCCTTAAAGGTTACAAGTCTAAGTGGCAAGACCCTTGTCAACATGGAATTGAATTCCTACAATCTCTTTGAAGGCAGAGACTGTTATAGGGTCTGCAACGTCCCTAGAAAGCACGATATTATTGTTATCAAAAGATTTATCGCGATAGGACCCCATTGAAAGTTTGATTTTAACGGTATCACTATCTGACACAATCTTAGATTATTTCCCCTCTCAATTTACTACTAGACTAGTAGTTAAAAGGGTGGAACCCTGAGAGGTTTCTACTTCTCCTCCTTTGCAGTTGATGTAGTGGGACATGTATAGTAACACGCCTTAACATCTTCTAGTAGAGTGGGCGGATCTTACCCACAGTTGGGGGCCTATGGCCTATTGCTGGTGATCGCTCAATTCTCTCTTGCTCGAGTCTTTCTGTGTAATAGTTAAGAAGAGGTATTGAAGATCGTACTCTCGTCTTTACAACCTCCCTCCTTTATGAAAGGAGAGGGTACATAGAAGGAGCATTGAACTCTCAATTGGCCTCAAAGTCGGTCCTCTCTAAGGCTTTCGATTCAGCAGTCTTTCTTGCCTTAAGATTCCTTTTTCTGGCTCTTCGAAGATAATTCTTCATCTTAATCCTACAGATGACAGGGGTGCTAGAACTTGACCCGATCTCAGACTGAGATGGTAACTCTTTTGTTGTTATTGACTTTTGAATCTCATCCTCCTGAGCAGAGGATACAGTGGGTAAAGGTGCGATAGCAACCTCCATTTCGGAGATGGGTGAGTCAATTCCTGACCCTAAAGTAACTTCTACTAAGGGGAAGTCCTTTTGAGTGATAGCAGACATATCTAAGATTATTTCTCCATTAACTGAAATCTTAAGATTTTGAAATTCCATCCCATACTGAATTAAACTGCCATTGAGAACTTCTTCTAAAGGCACGTCTTTATTCAATAAGAATATTAGTTTCCCAGCCATTTGAGTGTTCGATTTCTTAGAATTAAGAAAGTGATTTGAATTAATGATTTGAAAAGACATTTGAATTTTGAATTTGATTGATTTTATTCAAAATTTAATGGCTCAATCGTGTTCAGTTTGCACTAAACACGATGGTTCATAAAATTGACGAGTGGAACTTAAAGGTTGAACTTGACTCTTTTGCTACACAATTTGACTTGCGGAAAAATGTCAAAGTTCATATTTGAATTTGAAATCAAATTAAGATTGAATTTAAAGTTGAAATCAAACTTGAGTTTAATGTTGAGATTGAATTTGGCTTGATATTGTGAATTTGAATTTGAGGTTAAAGTCGAGTAGATCTTTTCAAATTTTGTAACTCAACATATTAAGTTTCACTCAATCATGTAGGTTCACAAAATTGATATGAAAAAATCAAAAAATTGTGCTTAACTCTTTCATTTCACCAATTGACTTGGGATGAAATGTCAAAGCCCCGATTTTGACTTTAAAATCAAAATTAGAGTTGAATTTGAAATTGAAGTCAAATTTGAGTTCAGTTTTAAGATTGAATTTGGTTTTGAGGTTTGAATTGAATAGATCTTCTTCAAACATTAAAACTCAACACATTAATTTGTATTCAAATGTGAAGTTTTACAAAAGTAACCTGAAGATCTTGAAAAAACTTTGCTTGACTCTTTCATCCTTCCAAGTGATTTGGGGGTGAAATGTCAAATTCAAAATTGATTGAAAGTTTTTTCGTTTGTGTTGTATGTGTTCAACTACAACAGAATGTTATAGAAGACACATGATAACGACGATTGAAATTGATTTGAAAGATTTTAGGTAAGTTTTGAAAGTTCAAAAATCTGGCAGAACCTCTCTTTACTTTGAAACTCAATATGTTGAACTCGTGTTCAACATAAAGGTTAACACATTTACAGGGGGAGATTCTAACAAGTCAACCCGACTCTTTCACCCCAACGAACTGTTCGGGAGTGAAATGTCAAAACTTGACTTTGCCAGAAAGATTGATCTTTTGAGTTGAATTTGAAGATGTTTATATTCTTTCACACATAATGAATTATAAGAGCTATAATTATATATGTAGTGATAGAATATAGGGATCAATTAGGATTTGAAAGAGATTGAATTTTGCTTAAAGGATTGAAATTTTGATTTTGAAATTGATGAGTCTTCTGCAAATTGTGAAACTTAGCTTGCTAGATATTTATTCGCATGTGAGTTTACAAAATATACAAAATGATTCGGCTTGACTCTTTCGCACTACCAATTAACTTGGAGGCAAAATGTCAAAGCCAGACTTGGAAAGAAGTTTCCTATGCTCACCTCTCTTTTAACATGTCTTAATTGAGTTGGCCACACTCACCCAAGGAAGAAATGGGAGAGGGACCAACGGAGAGAAGGGTAGTTGAGACTACCGATTCAATAAAATTCATACCGCTATTAAAGATCGAGAGAGAGATGATCCCTAGCGGAGTCGCCATTTTTTGTTTTATTGAAAAATATATAAGTTTTGAAACAGAATTAATTTTATTTGGGAAATATTTAATTTCGAATTTTGAAATTGAACACGTCATTATGAATAACATATCGCCTCGAAAGATGAACATATCGTTCCCTAATGGGTTCAAATTTTAGAATTTCAAATTTATCCGTATTATCGTAATCAAACTCAAAGGGAGAATCACATTTAACCCCGGAGAATCAAAATGAAATTTAATCAATTGTTTGACTATGCTAATTTGGATAAAAGATCATTAATTTTATAATCAAAACTACGATAATAATTGGTATATCTCTCCGAAGAAAGAAGATATCAATCATTATCGATCGATTGAAAATGACGATAATGATCGTTGATTTTAAATTTCCCAAAGAGATTTAATTAAAGTTTTGAAAAATTGATTTTGAAAATCAGGTCTGGGTTTCTAAATCTCCTACGAGCGCAAGCCCTCGTAGTTAATTACCTCGCAGGAAATCGGAATTTCCTATGAATACTCTCGATTAAAATAGAGGTAGAAATTTCATCTTAGATTTTCAAAGATCGATATCAAAGGAGAGAAATGGTATGAATTTTTAAATGAGATTGGTTCAATGTTGAACACTTATTTTCAGGAGTCAAAGGAGGAGAAGTAGGAGGTGCTTTGAGATTCTGAATTACTTTAGAAACACCTCAGTCTATCCTAAGTCTTAGGCTTGAATTTGATTGAAATGGATATTTAATTTGAGTGATCAATTTTATTAGAAATTTGGAATTCAATTCCCAGAGGGTGAGGTCTTATGGCCTGAACCAGCCTCAGAACCTAAAACTAAATTGGGCACTTAAAATTGGCCTGAACCTAACTAATGCAGTGCAAGTCTGGTCTTACCCCGGCCTGGATTGGGGAGCCAGCTAAACCACTTAAGCGCTTTAAAAGCATGTGTCCGATCTTTTCATGTGTAGTGGTAGGGACGTAGTTTAAGGAAAGTTTTTTTAGAACGGGGCCGACGTCTAGAGCGGATCCTAATTGGCCTCTTTGACTTATGTTGGGTTCGATCCTTAAGCTAATGCAATTAAGGATTTAAAGGTTTTTAAATTAGTTTCTAATACGATGCATGCTAATCGACTCAATTAAAAGCTTGAATTTGAATGAATGCTATGAAATGAAAACTTCCGGCGGTCCTGGACTTATTTCTTAAAACGTTAGAGATTTTATGTTATCTTGAAAATTGTATTTAATTAAAGTAGAAGAATTTTTACAAGTCCTTAAGAGCCTAAGATCGAGTTCCATGCTAAATCAAAGTCGACATGTAAGAATCGCCAAAAAACTACAAAAAGCAGGCAATCCTATATCGCAATCAACACATCAATCAATAAATAAATCAATTAAATTAATATCTCAAATTGAATGTCCATATGGCAAGTGCCACTTATTATTACATCCAGAATTATAGAAAAGTAAAGTGGCCGGGCACCACTGACAATAACTCGGATCTACTCTTAAGACTAAATCAATGTCATTCTAACCCTTGAACATAACATATTTAATCCATTTCAAGAGAGCCTTAGACTAGGTGCACGTGTGTGTAACCTACACAAAATCAAAGTACATTTTGAATATTTGAAAATAAAGCTCAAATAATGAATAATTAACAAGTTAATTACTCATTAGCTAATCCCCATTAAATCAATTCGATCAAATCCAATCTATGATTAAAATTTCAAGTCAAATTCAAAATGCTAAAAAAGGAATTTAAATATGCATATAATTTTAAAATGATTTGATTTTAAAATTATAAATATAATATAGACAATGACTTAAATAAATCAAAATAAAATCAAAATTTATTCAAATAATTTTTGAAAAGTTCTCTGAAAGTTTAAAATAGATTAAAATGATTTTTTCTTAAAATTTTAAAATATTTAGATTTATTTTGATTAAATATTAATCAAAATAACCATATAATTAAAATTTAAAATTACTTAAAATATATAAGACATTATAAAGCAATTTTATTTTTAAATTAAAAGACTTAAAAATCTGAGCAGTTTGATATATTACATGGATTTTTTTGATTTGAAATGGATTTTTAAAAATTATTTGAAGATATATGAGTTTAAAAAAAATTCTAAATAGATTAAAATATATTTAAATCACTCTGGCAGCTGGATGACACGCTGCAGCCTTTGATTGGGCTGATCAAACCACAGTGGCGGCGCCCAATCGTTGGCAATGATTGGCGCCGCCGCCAATCATTGCCGCATGATTGAAATGGCGATGGGCCAATGCGGAATTAACTTATCGACGTAAGTGGCTCTTTGCAACCGTTGGATCACCCGTGGTTCAAAATCAAAGGCCCAGATTAGATCCCACGATCTGATTTTAAAGAGGAAGATCAGACGGTGGTATTTTATCCCATGGTTTGGATCAAGGGGGTCAAGATGCCGCCGAACCAAAGAACTAGCCGCCAGACCGAAAGCCCTGTTAGGAGATACGGCGGGATAGCTTGATCTGGATCATTGATCGTAAAAAATGTGTAGTTCATGCACGTCCGAACCCTAAACCCAGATCGAGTAAAAAAACTCGTTCTCTCAATTAGCTCAACCTTTAGACTTGAAATTTTAAACATAGAATTAATTTATGAAGAGAATCAATGGGGTATTTATTTAACAGCTCAAAAATCGCTTTATAAAAATCTAATTTAATCTAGGTGTCTTAAACTAGGGTTTAGGTTTTACCTTGATTGGATTGATGGATTTTGATGCTTGAGGTCTTATTGAACTCGCTGATTGTCCTAGATCATTTATCCTGAAGACTTTAAGGGCTGAGAAGGACTGGAACCTGAGCTATAGGCCAGGGACAATCTTCTAGTCTCAGTTTGGCCGAAGTCTCGCTGCTGGCCGCCGTTAACCGCCAGTTTTTGACATGGGGGATGGAGAGGTAGCCCCCAAGAGCTAGAACGAAATTAGCTCTGGCTTGGAGAGAGCTTAAGTGATAAGAGAGGGCAAGATGGAGAATGACGGCTTAGAATGGGGTATTGCCCTATTCAAGTAGCCCTAGCTCTATTGGATGGCTATGATAGCTCTAGTAGCCCGCTAGGGTGATGCCATGTGGCCTAGGGTAGTTGAAAAGGCTGGGAGAAGGACAATTTAAGGACATGAGGTGTAAAGCCTCTTTTGTCCTTTGGAGCACATGGGTTTGATTCCAAATGGTTTGTTTCAATCCAAGGGCTGGAAGTGCCTTTAGAAAGGTTCTAGAGTAGAATTAGAGCTGCTGGAGTGGAGTGGATTAGGGGTGATTAGTCTAAACACAAAGATTTGACCTTTTCCCATACCTTGAATGCTTGTGTTGACTAGTTTGACCAGTCAACTTGTCACACCAGGCGACATAGCATGTGAGGTGGTTCCATGCATTTATTAGAATAGCTTGGAATGAAAATCAAGCTATGGGATTTGAGTATGGAAAAAAGGATGAAAGCTTGAGGTAATTTGACTAAGATTTGATAAGTTGACTTGGTCAAACTAACTAAGAATTGGTTGGATCATAGCTAAGACATGTCTAGGTTATGGATTTGAATTGATTCGATGGGTAAATGGCTTGATAGGAATTTGATTTGATGTATTGATTAATTTGACCGAAATATGTAAGTTTGAGCAAGTCCAAATTGTTGACTTAGTCAAATCTACATCAAAGTGACACATCCTAGGTTCAAAGTGGTCTAAGATATATCATTGAGTGGTCTTTGAAAGTTTTGCTTGAGTTATATTTGAGTGTATGTAATGAATAGAACTTATGTTGACTAGATTTAACCATACATGGGTATGGTTGATCAAGTCAACTAGTGATTGGGCCAAAGGTCTAATCAAGTCTAAATCACTAAGTGGAGTGATCATAAGAGCTTGACAGAGTTTTGCATGCATTTGAGGTTTTATACAAAGTGAAAAAGTTTAAGGGCTTGAACCGGGTTTTGGGTTTGAATGAGTAAGATTGAGCTATCCAGTCATTTATGATCATTTGGGGTGATCATAAGTGATTGGGTAGGATTAAATTAGAATCAAGATCAAGGTTTGAATTGAAGTTTGAATATTTGAACTTGATTGAAATCTATATTTTGATTGAGGCTTGAATTGGGTTAAGGTCTGAGTTGGCTAGAAGTCAAGATTGCTTTGAAGTCTAGATTGATCCTAGAATCTAAAGGGATTCTAGGGTCTAAGATTTAGAGCAATCATAGGTTCTAGATAGGTCCTATGATATATGCTCCTGAAGAATCCTAAGGCCTAAATAGATCTTAAGGTTTGGATTGTTGACCTCGTTTTTCGCTTGAATACCTTCGAGCGCATTCGATCAATTCGATTAGACCTCGTCGAGCCTAATTTGAACTCGAATCGATCCAAATGGATTTCAATTAGACTCGATTGCACTTAATTTAATTTATTTTAATTGCATCGAGTTTAATTTGATTCAAATTGATGTCGATTCGGGTGCAATTTTGTCGGCATGACTAGGTTGAACTGCCTCGAGCCCAAACCTGACCCCAATTTGGCCTAGAATTGAGCTTGGTTTGAGCCCAAATCTGATTCAAATCAGCTCAATTTAATTCAAATAAATTCCAATCTACTTTTGGCCTAATTTGAATCATTTCCTAAATCCGGTAATTGCATCGAACGGCTCCGATTTCCCCGAAATTCGAAGTCGACCGTTGTCGCAGTCGCATTGAGGACCCGGGCCTTCTCTCGGTCGAAGGGATGGACTCTTCTCGGTTCCTCTTCCCAGATCGAAAGGGGATCGGGATTCCCCTCTGGGCCGTGCTCTCTTCGGTCGGAGCATGAGGAGAAGCCGAAAGGCTTCTCCACTCGATCCCTCTCTCGCTCTCTCGGTGTCCGCAGAAATAAGGAGGCCAAAGCCTCCTGTCTGTTTCCTCTAGTTTGCGAGCCCTAGATGGAGCAGACTCCCGCTCCCTCTCCTTCTCCGATCTCCCTCCTTTGAAGCCCGTTCGGCCTCCATAACCAAACCCGAACCCCTTGTCCTGGCCGACGGCAGCTCCGCCGAGCCCAGTGCACGGACCAACTCCCGTTCGCGCGAGCTAGCCAAGCCCGGCGTCTCCCCTGTCTTGGCCGATTGACCTCCTCTAAGGCTACAAGGTATGCTTCTCCTCCTCCTTCTCTTTCTTCTTCTTTCTTCTTCATTCCTTTCTTCCTCCTTCTGCACTGTTTTTCTTCTTCCTGATCTTCTTCCTGCCTCTCATTCTCATACCTCCATTCCCTTCCTCCCTAATGCTTTGTATAGTTTACTGTGGCAGATTTTTTTCTGAAAATTTGTGTAGGGATGTGACATACCAGATGCTTTGTGTAGAATTTACTTGATCCCTAAGAGACTCGATGTGTTTTGTTTTGTTAAAAAATAGTTTTGATTATCTCTATAGTGATATTACCTTTTGATGTCATATTCAGTCAAGTGCCTTGAAGAATATGATGTTCCTGAAAATCTGTGATATCAGATTTATTAGAAACTATGTTTATGCTGATCATGATTGGTGGTGTTAACTGCCAGTGGGTAATAGTTGTTAAATTGCTGGTTGGCCTTCATGCACTTGTATCCAAATGGAGCTCTGATCATTAGCTACCTCAAAGACTTTGGCAATAATCATGGATTGTCTCTTTGGCACATATCATTTAATTGTAGAGAATTCGTCTTCCAAGACAAAGCCTTTTGAGAGAAATATAGCCATATTTATTTGATTTTATATGATCTGTTAAATGTATATTTCGTTATTAGTTAAATTTTTGAATCATGTTGAAAAGCGTAAGTGGATACATATACACATGTTTAGAACCAAACCTAAGCCATTACTCATGTATTTCATTGTTCGAATTATGCATGTTAGTTGTTTGATGAAATGTCACTAGGAAAGATTTGTGAGTTTGTTTCAAGCCAATACAACGATACTTGCTTTATATTTGATAGCTTGTTTGGAATCTCATAAAATCTGAGAGATTTCCCTTTAATTGATTTGTTTGAGCCTTGCTAATACTTGATCCTCGGAATAAATTTGGAAACAAATATTTCTCAACTTTCATGTCCTTATTTGTATTAAAGATTTCTATGAAATCTACAACCCTATGCTTTTATGGTTGTGATTCATCCTATAAACAAAGGCTAGTTTTAAATCGCTTACCATGCTTATGTCATCCATTTGGATTTTGCTCTTGTGAAGTGAGTTTTGTTGAGATTTATGTTTTGTCACCATGAACCTTATTCGAAGTAAGTTAAAAGAAAATAAATGAGCATGAAATTCATGATTTTTTTTTTCTTTTCTTCACCTATACTTGTGGTCATTTGACGCGCTTCACCGAGTCTAGAGAACCTTCATGTACTTTATGATCTATTCGAGTATGCAAATCAATTTGATGCAAGGGCTACATGTTTCATGTTGGGTAGTTTTCTTTGAGCAAGACAAAAAATAAATAAATAAATAAATAAAAAGAGCATGGAATTTATATTAGAAGACCTTAATATTCTCTTAGAGTAGAATTAGTTTTCTATCAAAATGTTTGTTCTCTTATCATTATTTAGCTTTAAAATTGGTTGGCAAGCCATCATGAGTCTCTTAGTTTCACAACTTATATCATAGGAAGCATGTTTAGTTGCAAGGTTGATGGATGACGTGAAAATTCCTACAGCTCTTATGGATTTCCTTTTCACTGTTTTTATGGGAAACGAATGCAAATTTTAAGTGCTTTCTCAGTGTTTATTTACACAATAATACCTATGGCACTTAAGTGAATCTTTTTTATGGCCATTGTATGGAAGTTACTACAGCTTTTATGAAACTTTTCCCACTATTTTTGGTAAGAAGCAAGTGTAGATTCTGCTTGTTTTGAGGTTCCAAACTGCTGTTAGAAACTAACAAATGCAGATTTTACTTGTTTTGAAGTTCCAAATTGCTGTTGGAAACAAGTATATGCAGTTTTTCGTTGGTTTTGAGGTGCCGAACTATTTTGGTAACATGTTTTATGCAGCTTTCCTCATGGTTTTGGGTTCCAAATTGTTTTGAGGGCGAATTACATGTAGATTTTCCGCTGTTTTATGCCCAAGCTATTTAAAAAAATGAGATGTTAGCATCCTTAGCACCATAAGCAAATGAGAGGTTTATTATATAATTGAGCTTTGTTAATGCTCACTTAATATAAAGAAGATTTAGCGAATTCTAATCCCATTCGTGTAAGTACGGTATATAAAAAAGTTGGGTGTCGTGAGAATGATATTGGCATTGTGAGTCTCAACTGGAGGGTTTCCCATATTTTGTTGCATCTTATATTCCTGCATGAGAAGACTTAGATAACTTTCCTATACTTTTCCTTAATAAAGCTTGTTATGCATCTTGATTTGGAAGGGAATAATGGTAACTATTCATAAGCCTTTTGCAAAGTAATGTTTGTAGAAGTGATAGAAGCTTTCATGAATTCCAAAGTTGATTTGGTATTCTTGTAGATTCATGTTCTATCTTTATTTTATGGCAATTTTATCCATTAAAATGGTTATTCGAATATGAGATGGTTAGTTTACATTGAAAGTTTCATGACTTTGTTTTGGAAAGGTGTGTGGCATATTGAGCATTTATATGTCTTTTCTCTTAATGTTGAGCATTCTTAGTCATCATATAAAATGTCTTTGAGAGTGTTTATGAATGGTTTTTATGGTCGAAAGCTTTCTTTTGTAAGTCGACTGGTATCTATTGGTTTTGGATTTGTTTTAAAGGCTTTTATACGACGAGTTTTATGAAGGCTTTACAATGAGGGGTTGTATAAAACTCTATTGTTGTAAAGTTTCGTGGATTTTTACCCCACTCCAAATGAGGGATAAGGCACTTGATTGTGGGTCTTTTTGTAGAATTTTGGGGCTAACGAAAAGGAGAGATTTTCGTAGATGACTTTTGTAGGATTTTGTGTAAGGTTTTGTTTAGAAATTTTCATAGAGTATTTTGAGACTTCTAATTTGGTGATTTGCCTAGTGTAGAAGAATCTCTTAGTAGTCTTTCTTAGAGCAAGATGATGATTAGTATAAGAATTATCTTTCCATTAATTCACATTTGTTTCTAAAAGATAAGTGTTGGGGTTTTAAAGCTTTAGTAATTTCTTTTTGTTAGAAGGCCTTTAATGTCTTTTTGGAGTTAGGTGATCCTTGCTTATTGGAATCAGTTTCCTTTAGTGTTAGCCTCTAAAAAAAAAAAATATAGAATTTTGGATAAATATAAAACAAAAGAGTTTAGCCTTAAGTTTAGTTTTAGAGGTTTGTCTCCCAAAGTTGTTTTGGGCTTTGTTTGTAGTGTGTTGTAGGTAGGTGTCTTAAATGTATCAAGTGCCTCGTTTGGAGTGGGAACAACAAAGGGCATTGTTGATATTATAGGATGCACTTGGCTTCTACGGAGTGTGTCCAAAACAACAATGCCTACATCCCTTTTATTTGTAATTTTCATTCTTTTTCTTTCTACTGCTTTGCTATAGATTTCTAAGCCTAGTGACATATGTACGAAAGTCCTAGAGGGTTAGAAAACAAGACTCAATAAATCCTATAACTTTAGCGACATCTAAGGACAAAAATTAAGGACCGGGTCTTAGATAACATAGACTTAGGATGCATGCTCCCTGTTGACCTCGTTTTCGCATTGAATACCTTCGACGCATTCGATCAATTCATTAGACCGTCGAGCCTAATTCGAACTCGAATCGATCCAAATGATCAAATTAGACTCGATTCACTTAATAATTTATTTTAATTGCATCGAGTTTAATTTGATTCAAATGATGTCGATTCGGGTCAATTTTGTCGCGGATAGGTTACTGCCTCGAGCCCAAACCTGACCCCAATTTGGGCTAGAATTAGCTTGTTAGAGCCCAAATCTGATTCAAATCAGCTCAATTTAATTCAAATAAATTCCAATCTACTTTTGGCCTAATTTGAATCATTTCTAAATCCCGTAATGCATCGAACGCTCGATTTCCCCGAAATTTGAAGTCGACGTTGTCGCAGTCGCAATTTGAGGACCGACCTCCTCGTCGATAGGATGACTCTCTCGTTCCCTCTTCCACATAGAAAGGATCGGATTCCCCCTCTGGGCCGTGCTCTCTTCGGTCGGAGCCGGAGAAGCCGAAAGGCTTCTCCACTCGATCCCTCTCACGCTCTCTCGAATGCCGCAGAAAACAAGAGTCAAAGCCTCCTATTTCTGTTTCCTCTAGTTGCGACCCTAGATGGAGCAGGACTCCCCTCCCTCTCCTTCCCGATCTCCCTCCTTTGAAGCCCCTTCGCCTCCAAAACCAAACCGAACCCCCTTGTCTGGCGACGGCAAGCTCCGCCAGCCCAGGCACAACGACTCCCATTCCGCGACTAAGCCAAGCCCAGGCGTCTCCCCTGTCTTGCCGATGACCCTCCTCTAAGCTACAACGTACGCGTCTCCTCCTGCCTTTCCGCTTCTTTTCTTTCTTCTTCTTTCCTCTTCCTCCTTCTGCACTGTTTTTTCTTCTTCCTGATCTTCTTCTGCCTCTCATCCTCATACCTCCATTCCCTCTCTCCTAATCTATTGTATAGGTTTACTGTGCAGATTTTTTTCTGAAAATTGTGTATGATGTCATGACCAATGCTTGTGAGGAATTTACTATTTCCTAAGAGACTCGATGATGTTTCTGTTGTTAAAAAATAGTGTTTGATTATCTCTATAGTGATATACCTTTTGATGTCATATTCAGTCAAGTGCCTGAAGAATATGATTCCGAAAATTCTGTATATCAGATTATTAGAAAACATGTTATGCTGATCATGATTGTGTAACTGCCAGTGGGTAATAGTCTTAAAATTGCATGTTGGCCTTAGCAGCTTGTATCAATGGAGCCTGATTCATAGCTACCTCAAAGACTTTGGCAAAATCATGGATGTCTCTTGGCACATATCATTTAATTGTAGAGAGAGAATCCGTCTTCGAAAGACAAAGCCTTTTGAGACGAAATATAGCCATATTTATTTATTTATAGATCTGTGTAAAATGTATATTCGTTATTAGTAAATTTTGATATCATGTTGAAATAGCGTAAGTGGTTACATATACACATGTTTAGAACCAAAACCTAAGCCATATACTCATGATTTCATTGTTCGAGATATGCATAGGTTTGATAAATGTCACTAGGAAAGATTGTGAGTTTTTCAAGCCAATTACAACGATACTTCTTTATATGTGATAGGCTTGTTTGAATCTCATAAAATTGAAATTTCCTTTAATGATTGTTTGAGCCTCTAATACTTTGATCTCTGAATAAATTTGCAAACAAATATTTCTAACTTCATGTCCTTATGATTAAAGATTTCTATGAAATCTACAAACCCTATCTTTTTATGCAGTTGTGATTCACTTAATGGTAGTTGAAAAGGCTGGGAGAAGGACAGTTTAAGGACATGAGGAGTAAAGCCTCTTTTGTCCTTTGGAGCACATGGGTTTGATTCCAAACGGTTTGATTTCAATCCAAGGGCTGGAAGTGCCTTTAGGAAGGTTCTAGAGTAGAATCAGAGCTGCTGGAGTGGAGTGGATTAGGGGTGATTAGTCTAAACACAAAGATTTGACCATTTTGACCATTTCCCATACCTTGAATGCTTGTGTTGACTGGTTTGACCAGTCAACTTGTCACACCAGGTGACATGGCATGTGAGGTGGTTCCATACATTAATTAGAATAGCTTGGAATGAAAATCAAGCTATGGGATTTGGGTATGGACAAAAGAATAAAAGCTTGAGGTAATTTGACCAAGATTTGATAAGTTGACTTGGTCAAACTAACTAAGAATTGGTTGGATCATAGCTAGGACATGTCTACATTATGGATTTGAATTGATTCGAAGGGTAAATGGCTTGATAGGAGTTTGATTTGATGTATTGATTAATTTGACCGAAATATGTAAGTTTGAGCAAGTCCAAATTGTTGACTTAGTCAAATCTACATCAAAGTGACACATCCTAGGTTCAAAGGGGTCTAAGATATATCATTGAGTGGTCTTTGAAAGTTTTGCATGAGTTATATTTGAGCGTATGTAATGAATAGAACTTATGTTGACTAGATTTAACCATACATGGGTATGGTTGACCAAGTCAACTAGTGATTGGGCCAAAGCTCTAATCATGTCTAAATCACTAAGTGGAGTGATCATAAGAGCTTCACAGAGTTTTGCATGCATTTGAGGTTTGATTCAAAGTGAAAACGTTTAAGGGATTGAACCAGGTTTTGGGTTTGAATGATTAAGATTGAGCTATCCAAGTCATTTATGATCATTTGGGGTGATCATAAGTGATTGGTTAGGATTAAATTAGAAGCAAGATCAAGGTTTGATTTGAAGTTTGAATATTTGAACTTGATTGAAATCTGGATTTTGATTGAGGCTTGAATTGAATTAAGGTCTGAGTTGGCTAGAAGTCAAGATTGCTTTGAAGTCTAGATTGATCCTAGAATATAAAGGGATTCTAGGGTCTAAGATTTAGAGGAATAATAGGTTCTAGATAGGTCCTATGATCTAGGCTCCTCAAGAATCCTATGACCTAAATAGATCTTAAGGTTTGGATCAAGGGAAATCCTAGAGTTTAGATTAACTTGGAAGAATCCTAGAGTCTAGGATAAATCTTAAAGTATGAAAACTAAAAGAGTCATAAGATCTAGAATAAATCCTAAGATCTAGATTTGTCTAAAGGAATCCTAGGATCTAGAGTAGAACCTAAGATCTAGAATCTAGAAGGATCTTAGGATTTAGAGAAATCCTAGGGTCTGGATTAATCTGGGATCAAGATTGATTTGGAATTTGGGTGGGTCCCTAGTGACCTCATATAAAAATGAGGTCAATAGTAATTTCATGTGGTTGCTATCAATTAAAGCATGATCATTTCTAAGGATTTCATGTTCCTTTTTAAGTTCTTCCAATTCCAAACTAAGGCTACCATGTAATTTCTTTGTCTTCCTATATGCTTCATGCATGTGTTCAGAAACTTCAAAAAGTTCGTCATATGTTAAGTCACATACCTCTTCTTGATCTGATTGATCAACTATGTCGGCCATTAAGCATAGATTAGTGACTTCCTCTTCCTTTTCTATCTCTTACAAATCTGAAGCTGAGTCCGCCCAAAAAGCTCGTTGGAACTTCTTCTTGCCCTTCTTAACAAATGGTTTCTCCTCTACCTTCTCCTTCCTAGGATTGGCTTTGAGTAATGGACACTCCGTCTTTATGTGTCCAGGTTTCCTGCATTCATAGCAAATAACTTCATTACAAACCCTTGCATTTTTATTGAACTTACCTCTATTCCATTATTGGTGTCTCTTCTGCTTTCTCTTCAAAAAGCTTCTGAATTGTCTAGTCATTAAAGCGATGTCATCTTCATCCTCAGGTTATGAGTGTTCACTATTAGACTCTTCCACATTTAATGCTATGTTCTTCTCCCTTCTTGGTTCACCTGCATCAACCTTTCTTTGGCTAACTCCTCGATCGTAAGCAATTAGCGAACCAAGAAGATTGTCAATAGAATAAATGTTTAAATCTTTAGACTCTGTAATTATAGTAATTTTAGCATCATAAGCAGTAGGCAAGCAACATAAAATCTTATTAACCATTTCAGCATTTGTTAACTCCCTACCCAATGAATGCAATGAGGTGACAATTTGTGTGAATCTTGTGTAAATTTCAGAAATGGATTCATTTGGTTTCATACAAAATAATTCATAATCATGCAAAAAGATATTAAGTTTAGATTACTTAACTTCATTTGTCCCCTCATATGTTATACAAAGTCAATCCCATATGTCATTTCCACTTTTGCAAGTAGAAACTCGCATGTAATCTTCTGATTTTAAAGCACAAAAGAAACTATTCAAGCATTTAGCATTTAGTTGTGCTAAGTCACGTTCTTCTACTGTCCAGTCCACAAAGGTGTTTCAACTCTAACTCTGCCAACTAGTCTAGTTGGTTTTGTATACCCTTCTTGAACTAAGATCCACATACGATAATAAAGTGACTGTAAAAATGTAGACATGCGTGTTTTCCAAAAATCAAAAGGAATATTATCAAACAGTGGAGGTCTAGTTATAGAGTAATCCTCAGGTGTATTTTGGTTTCCAAATGTAGCCATCTACGTTAATCATAAAGTATTCTAAACTTATGATTTTGAAACAAAGCTCCGATACCACTTGTTAAAACTCATTCAATAAGAATTAGGATGTTAAGCCTAATTAAATGTCCCACAGCTAACCAAGAGGGGGGTAAATTGGTAATTAAAAAATTTTAAACCCACTTTTCAAATTTAAAGGAAACGAAAATTTAATTTGTGAGTTTTTCTAGAAAACATTTTTCAACCACAAAATGTTAATCACAAAAAATTAAAATGCAGCGGAAAATAAAAAACACCAAGATTTATAATGGTTCGGTCAAAACCAGACCTACATCCACTCCCCGGAGGTACCCTCCGAGTATTGCACTAATACCACTTGTGACTCTACTTTTGCACCCACAGCAAGGCGGAGAAGCCTTTACAAACTCTTTTCACCACTACCCAATGCGGCAGAGAACCGTCATCCTTTCACACTCCCTCGATGTCAGCAGAGAACCGTTCATCCTTTCACACTATCCCCAGTGTTTGCAGAGTACCGTTTATCCTTTCACGCTCTCCCGATGTCGTTAGAGAACCGTCATCCTTTCACACTCTCCTAGTGTGGGCAGAGAACCTTTCGTCCTTTCACACTCTCCTAGTGTGGGCAGAGAACCCTCGACTGTTCACACTTTCCAAGTGTCGGTAGAGAACCGGATCTCCTTGAAGATCTTCTTCACAAGTCCAATCTAAAAGAAAAGAGAGAAGAGTGAACTAATCTCAAACTTAAAAGTGGAAACACTTACCCTTGAGTAGCAAGTGAAACCTTCATGCTCCAATGGAAAGAATTATCCTTCAATTGCTCTCTCACACTCTCTCCTTGACTCTCTTCTCAATAGGCATGAAGATCAGTAAGCAAAAAGATTAAGTGTTAATTTAAAAAGGCCTATTTATGGAAGAGATAAGAAAAACCGTCCAAAAATGACAAATTTCAAGTTATCATGCACATGATCGTCCCATACGATTGAGGATCGTCCCGGACAATTTTACTTAAAAGCCTAGGAAATGAACCTAATGTATATGTGTACGAAACTACTTCATACACGCTGATCTTCCCGTATGAACCAAGTTCGTCCGGTACGAATGGTTATCACAAGGTTGGTTCCAAAAACTTCAGAATGAAATCAGAAAACTATCTAAGTCGGTTCCATCGTCCTGGGACGAAAATATTTCGTCTAGACAAAATTTTTATAGAGCCCAAGTCTTCCTAGGATGAAAATTATTTCGTCTGGACAAAAATTTTACAGAGCCCAAGTTGTCCTGGGACGAAAATGATTTCATCTGGATGAAATTTTTATAGAGCCCATGTCGTCCTAGGATGAAAATGATTTCGTCTGGACGAAAATAATTTCGTCTGGACGAAATTTTTACCAACGATGGAGTGGTTATGTTACAGAAGATTGGCTAATTCTAAAGATTGTCTAAGAGGTTGTCATGAGAATGAAGAAGCAGAACATGATATCATAAATTGCAGCATGCTGAAGGTATTATTACAGAAATTGAGAAGCTGTGGGTTCAATGTTCCTGAATTTCAAAATCTGGAGGAATGTACTACGACATTAAAACAGGGATCTGAGAAGGGTCTTGTGAAGATATATGCTGTGGCAATTTACTATAGTTGGAGATCAAGGAATTTGGTAAAGCACAATAATTCTAAAATTCCTTTAGCTTATGCTGTTGCAGAAATTATTTCCCATTCTTCTCACCTTCAGTCAAATCCAATTGAAAAGACCTGGAACACCAACCAGCCGATGCTGTCCAAATCTTGGTGCCCCCCTCCCCACGGTTGGATTAAACTGAATGTTGATGCTGCTCTATCTGTTAACAACATGGCGGGTATAGCTGGTGTTCTCAGAGATTGCAAAGGGAGAATGTTATGTGCATATGGTAGAAAGTTAACTCATTGGGATATTGCCTATTTGGAACTCAAAGCTATTCTTTCTTTTGGAAACTACATTCAAAATTGGTTTTGTGAATATAATGGAATAATCATTGAAGGAGACAATGTGAATATCATGAAGATGCTCCAAGATACTATCAACTTGAAGACAAACAAAGTTACCAAACCGGACCTATCATTCTTACAAGTTTTCAATAAAGTCATTTTCCTTTTTACTTATAGAGATTGTAATAAGACGACTGATTTTTGTGCCAAGTTTGCTTTGTTAGGAGATTTTTTTGGGACTCTTTTATTGAAATTGACCTTCCTACAATTTTCTTATACTTGTTTAGGAAGGACAGCCCTTTGTAAGCCCTTTTTTTCGTCATTAATGCTATTGCATCTTCTATACCAAAAAAAAAAAAAAAGAGAGACCTTTGCAGCTAATTTTTGGGGTTATTGTTTCAGTGCCACATCTAAAGATAAAATTTCCAACTTCGTTGGGATTGACGAAGTGTGAGAAAATCAATAAGTAGCATAATCTTACTATCTTAGTTAAGCTAAATCAAACCCATCTATTACCCTTAGTATTAAAAACTATGATTTCCAAAATGAAGGTGTCACCCAAAGGGCTTCCCTAGTGGAGGATCTTTGGATGTTTGGATCTTTGGCTGAAGATCAAGTGAATTATAAGTCTTTAAAAAATAAACCAGGAGCTCCACCTAGGCATCATAACTAGCATTCACAAATCTTATCAATAGTTGCTATTAAAACTACTAACTGGATAGCATATACACTTTTTGAATTGACTATTATGTAGCCCTCATTTCTCTAAGTTATGTCATGGAATCATTTTATTTCCTTCTTTAATATAGTAAGATTTTATTTGTCTATTATTAGTATTATCTTTCCTAAGTAGGATCATAATGATGATCACAAATAAATAATGAAATCTATCATTTGATTCTTAATATGAGAAATACATAATAGTCATTGTATCTCAATCACTAGCTGAATAACCTTAGGAGGATTTGATTTGACCTATTTAATATAAGTTAAAGTCATCAATAAACGATCTAGCAAATAACCCTAGATAGGTCAAGCATCTTTGGTAGATTCTTTTAGCCTCTTCTATATAAGTTAAATTTAGAGCAACACTTTAAGAACAAATCTTGGATAGGTCAAACAACTTTAGTGGATTCTCTCAGCCACTTCCATATATGTTAAAGTCATTAAGAAATGCTTTGATAAACAACCTCTGATAGGTCAAATATTCTTATATGATCTTTTAACCTCTTGCACACGTGTTAATATGATTAAGCAATACTCAAATAAAAACTTTGGAAAGGTCAAACATTTTTAGTAGATTATCTCAGCCGATTCCACACAGGTTAACATCATTGAGCAGTGCTCTAACAAATAACCTCGGATAGATCAAACTTATATTGTGGTTTTTGTCCAACTTTTTAATATAAAATAACGACATCAATATGCTTTAAAAATAACCTTGTGAAGGCACATCAATGGGGTAACCTCGAAAGAAAACTAGTAGTAAACAAGGTGAATTGAATATAAATAGTTGATAGGGTCACCACTTATTAAAAAAACCTAAAAGGCTAAAAGCCTTAGATTTTTTTTTTTTTTTTGTGAATCATCAAAGTTAAAAGCTGTAGAATGAATAAATCTATCTAATTAAGTTATTTTAACTAGGGGTAAATGTATAAATAAATATTCTTATATGCATATGTAGTCTTTCTAACTTCAAAATTAAATATCAAAGTCATATATAATGTCATTAGATTTCATGGAGTCGGTATAGTGAAATTCTTCAAAAGCTTCAAGAGTACAATCATTTTCATAAGTAACTGAAACTAAAATTACATTAAATGAAAATGAAGTACTTTCATCAATATTATCCATGCACTATTATAAATCATAACGGAAGAGTACGTACCCGATTGAACCTTTTCTAGTATAACAATTAACACATCACAAAACTCTTTGCAAACCACCACAAGATCCTCCAGCCTTCACTACACCATGAGTGTGTTGTTAAACTATTATGATGAATACAATATTTGATCCCTTCAATCAGGATATTTTCCATCTGCTCTGTTAGCATGTTATCTCTAATAAAATAAATTCTGAATGTCACCTTCGGCTCCCCGCTTAGGTTTTCTTCAATATAATAGCTAATTCCTCGTATCAAAGGATCAATTTAAGAATGTTAGATTTCTTCCTGATCATTGATTAATGTCGAACTTCTTCCCATATGCTGACGTTCATCGATTCTACCCCCGGATGCTACTACTTTCAGACCTCTTTAAATCTTCATTTTATATAATAGGTGGTTAATCTTATTTTTTCATGAGTAGTTTGGGAGAAAATTGATCTATCGTCAAAACTACTTCTATAAAAAGAGAGTCAATAAAGCTTGATATGAGATGTCGCTTATCCAAGACGGTGAAATACCTCTAATGTAAAAAAAAGTATATAAGGGAAGGAGAAGAAAGGCAATGTCTACTCCTTCATAAAAAGCAATACTAAAATTTTATAGGGGATGCCGCCTATCAAAGACGGGAATTTACTTCTGCTGGAAATTCTGTGGGAAATGAGCTATTTTACTATAGTGGATAATGGAGTGCCTCTAATATAGAAGGAGTATATATGGGCGAGAAGAAAATGGAAGACATGATAAATTCCTTCTATATAAAGAGGGGCACTGAAACTTGATAGGGGATATTGTTTATCTAAGATAGTTTAAAGTCTCTAATGTAGAAAAAATTATAAAGAAAAGAAGAGGAAGTAGAATTGTGCTTTTATGCTAACCCTAGGGGTTATTTATATATGTAGGAAAGGAGGAAGAGTGTTTAAATATATTTTTTAAATTTTTTTTCAATATTTTTGAATATACCTAAAGTAGATATATATATATATATATATGCCGGAGGCGGGTGGTCGGCCAGTTCTGCCATCAGTTTGTGTTTGGCCAGATTTTATATCTGGGCAATATGATTCAGACATTTTGGGGGTCCTTATAATTATTTTTTGACATTTCAAATTTAATTTTGACACTTTCATAGTGAAATGGAGCTTTCACAATCAATTTCGAGCAAATTTAGAAATTTTGGAATGTAATTTTTTAATATTTCTTGCTTTGACCGACATGTCAGCATCAACACGTGTTAAATCTATGATCAAGGGTATTTTACTTAGTTCACACTCCTTAAGGAAAATTGACATTAATGTTTGCGTTCATGCCTTTTAATTACTCAAAAATTAAAAAGTTACAATATATATTTTTAGATACTTAAGCTTCAATGTCAATGTCCAAAAAATGGGAGCAATTTATATGTCATAAAAAATTTATGTTAAGTGGGCATGAATCTTGATGCAAATATGATTCAAAAACTTTTAAATGAACTCCGATTTTAGCAAACTTATAGTCAAACTGAATATCTCAAAGAGATGAACCTATTGACACCAAAATCGGTCTATTTTGAGCTCAAGTGGGTCCAAATTGAGGTCTTGAAGCATATTTAAAAGGTTCAAAGCGTAAATTGCAAGATCAAATGATATCCTAATGTAGTATGTATATAATCAAATACATCGTCTATTTAATGAACCTACAATTGTAAAATTCTGACATTATTAAGACACTTAAAAACTTGATAAATGATCTATGATCAAGGGAGTTGATATCAAACATCCATTGAAACGCTCTCAATATGCTTTTATCTTCTCCGTATTTACTACTCATGCCACTCCCGAAAAATAAACCCCTCATTCTTCACTAAAGGGAGGAGGAAGAAGAAAGAGGAGAAGAGGAGAGAAACTAAAAAGCTCTCCTACATCTTCCAATCATTGTGGCTGTCGATGACCACCAGTTACTACCACCGACAATCACCATCATCACCATTGATCGACTTTATAAATCACCAACATAATAATAATACTATCAAAATTTGACCTATTGTTGGGTTCAAATTTTTGAACTTTGCATTTTTATCCATCAACAACAAAGAAATGAGGATTTTTGTATTACCTATTACATATGAATTTTGCAACTAGATCAGGCCTTGTGGTTTTTCCCTTTCTAGATTTTTTTCATAAAACATTCTCTAGTCCTATTATTTTTACCTGTTTGTGCTGAATTTTTGTACATTGCTAAGATGTAAAATATAATCTCTATCAACATAATTTTTCTATCACGCAATAGATATGTATAAGGTTTTGGAATTATTTGTAAGGTTTTGATATTTTTTTTGGACCATAAATAGGTTATAAGACAAAAACAATAATATAAAAATATGAGTGAGTTTTAATTTATTTTCTAAAATTTTGTGTATACCAACCCTAAATGAATTTGGAGATATTGAAGTATAGGATATTAGCTAGATATGAAGATTTTGGTGGAGTTTTATCAAAGTTTAGAGTGGTAAAATGCTTGTAGGAATAAAATTAGTCTAGCAAAAAAAAAGAAGTTTTTGTCTACCCAAGATATAGGGATTTGACTTGGATTTTAAGGGAGGACACCAAGATGTTGATTTTTCTAAGATAAGTTATATACACTAGAACAAACCATAAAATTTGTAGTGAAAAAATATTTATAGAAAATTAAACTCTATTGGTTCATGATGATCTCCCAATCCATTTGTGTTGGCCGGCCACTAAGCTACCAAGCTCCTCATAATTTCTTTCCAAAATGTATCACATAAATTATTCCCTCACTTCATTCTATCAAAGAGATCTTCATACAATTAACACAAGTCAAAAAGATACACCTCTTGACATTCAAACTCAAAATAAGTGAGAAAAAGAAGGGTGAGGGGCCAGTGTGTAACAACCAATAGTTCTTAAATGGATTCATTTAAAACAACATAAATTCTTTACTAAGGTGCTATGTCGTTTTGGTTTTGATCGCTGCAACTTTGGGGGGGTGCAATGCTGGGGTGCGAAATTCAATGTGGTGACACTAATTAATAAATATAGAGATAGGAGGACAATTTATATTAGCAAAAAATAATTAATAGTCCATTTTATCTTATTTTTATTAGAGGTAGTTTAGTAATTAGTATATTTTAGTCCTTAAGCTCTTTCCTATAAATACCAAGTCTCATGTGGGGGAGGGGTAGTTGGTTCATTTCATTTTCAGATTTAGAAATTTGAGAGAAGGGAAATGTTTCTTCTTCTTGGGGTGGATATCCCCTAAACTTGAGAGAAGAATAGTGAGGGTTGTGATAGGGTTTAGGATTCCACCAACATCAGAATCCCGTAGCCTTTGCTATTTGTTGCAAATCTATTTTCATGACTTATGTTTTGATGATTGACAGACATTGTTGATTCTCTTGGACTGCATGTTACTTCTAACTTCTCAGGAATTAAAGATCAGACGAACAAACGAAGCCAGCTCAAGATGCGAAGGGTTAGGAATTGAGTCAGTCTGTACTTTATTTTTTCTCTTCTTGAGTCTATTTATAATGTTCAAAGAGACTGATGTTAAGTAACCCTACACACACACTTGAGAGACTTAGAATTTTTGTTTTTACTCATATCGGCCAGGATGATATTTACATCGTCCTGGATGATCGGGCTTAAAAAAAAAATCTAAACAAGAATTCTTAATTAAGGCAGTCATCATTAACAGATCGTCCTGAACGATACGTGTATCGGCCAGGACGATAAGCTCAAAACAAAAAGAAATTGCCGCCATAGACAATTAAGGTATTCTGTATTTTTTAATAATCAGCCAGGATGATCTTAGATCGGCCTGGACGATATTCACAAATTATGCCTTAATTAATCAGGAAATCAAGGGAGTAATTAAGGATGATTGATACGATCATATCGTCCTGGAAGATCGAAGGATCGGCCAGGACGATCGATTCAAAAACCTTAGTTACCTCTGGACGATCTGGATCGGACAGCTCGCATTCAGGGTTATGCTCTGGACGATTTTGCTCTGATTTGAACTGATCGGCCGGGACGATCGTGAGATCAGCCTGGACGATCAAGCCAAATTTCAATCGTCTAGTTTGCATCCAGGGCGATGCTCTGGCCGATCTTCTGAGATTTGTACTAATCGGCCAGGACGATGTCCATATCGGTCTGGACGATATTGTTGGCAACTTACAATTAATGAGCTCCTTTAAAGCTCTTCTATTTAAGATCTCTTGTTCAACATTTTGAACAATCTTTTGCTGCTGACTTGACCTGAGAAGACCTTGAGAAGAGAAAGAGAGAGAGGGAGAGAGAGAGGATCTTGTGAGGGGGAGCTTGTGAGGGGATTCACAAGGGTTGCTTTCAAGCGATCGCTTTGCTTCTTCTTCGTCTAGAGTTTCTCGTCGTGGAAGGTCGGTAGAGGTAAGTTCAGCATCTGATTGTGGTTCTCTCCAGCTTCCAGGAGGAAGCAAAAGGAAGATAGGATTCCAGCCTTTGCCGGGTGGCAAAAGGAAGATTTCTTTGTAAAGCTTCTCACCGCCTGCTGTGGGGCTAAAAGGAGAGCACGTTTGTAGTGGCAATACTCATAGGGTGCCTCCGGGGAGTTGGACGTAGTCGAGTTTGACCGAACCACTATAAAATTTCTGTATTCTTGTTTTTCTTGCTTCCGCACTTTAATTTCTGCATATTTTTTCTTGTGATGTGATTTGAATTTATTGTGATTCTAGTTCTTGTGAAAAGATTTTTTTTTTTTAAATACCAATTCCACCCCCCCCCCCTCCTCTTGGTTAGCTTGGGCCAGTTCTATAGGGCTTAACATCCCTAATGAACTTTCACTCTTGTCACTAGCCATTGTGTCTTCCTTACCAACAACAGCTATTTTTAGCACATGGAATCACTAAATAGCCCCAAACTGAGTTATTTTCCTGCAAGTTGAGTCCTCAAGAACACAGTTTCCTTCCTAGTTGTTCACGGGCTAGGAATTTTAGTTTCCATCTTTACAAGAAGAAACTTCCATTTAATTATGAATATCGAGCTACCTTCCTAATCATATCCAACTTTAGTTGTTAACCAAATAAGTCTAATTTTGCATAAAAGATCTAGGCGGGTTAAAATAAGTATATTTCCATTGGTTGTTTTAGTTTCATTTATGATTTAGCATTATACTTCCATATAAGGAATAGTGGAATTATTTATTTATTTTTATTTTTTTGCTTCTATAGTTTAGGTGTAAGAAACACTCAAAGATTTTTTTATAAGTTCATTTTTTTCTTCCTTTATGGTGTCAAAATTTTTGGTTTCAGAGCCCTAGGTTAGGTTTCCTAATAAAAACCAACCTCATCAAAACTAAGGGTTAGCTATGGAAGAATTACGCCATGAAATCCAATGACTCCAAAATAGGTTAGCAGCCTATGAGTGACATGATAGAAAATATCATTCATTTCATTCGGATGAGCACCATGATGAACATAAAATGGAAAATCCTTTCCATCAAACATTTCAAAAACCATATGATGATGATGAGCCTTATCATAGAAGATATCCCATAAAAAAGTATCAAGATTTCAGGATTAAGATTGATATTCTGGAGTTTGGAGGTGGGTTAAATCCTTATGATTTTATAAATTAGTTATGTATGGTGGAGCTTTTTTTTTATTAGAAAGAAGTCCCATCTAATAGGCGGCGAAATTGGCAGCCATCATAATAAATAAAAAATGCATTTATTTGGTGGGAAAACCTTAAGAGAACAAATTTAAGTGAGGGAAAATAATAAAATTAACTCTTGAGAAAAAATTAAAAAAAATATATATAAACAAGATATTTACCATCCCACTTTAAGCAAGATTTCTTTCTAAAATTGCATAGGTTTTAACAACAAAATTTATCAATAAAGGATTATATTCATCATTCAATCAATTAAAGCTAAAATGATACAGCTCGCCATAAGAATTAAAAAATAATAATATCATACCAAATAATTTCCTTCTAGTTAAGCGCAAGATTTTTGTAGAGCTGGTAAAGAAACTGTGATGAAATACATCAAATTTCTCAATAAAATATTTTCCCAAATAAAATTCAAGCATGTGAAAATAATAAGGCTACTGAAAGTTAAAGCTAACTCCTTACCTCTACCGACCCTTCCACAGATGAGAAACTCTAGACGAAGAAGAAGCAGAGCGATCCTTAAAGCAACCCTTGTGAATCCCCTCACAAGCACCCCCTCACAAGATCCTCTCTCTCTCCCACTCTCTCTTTCTCTCCTCAAGGTCTTCTCAGGTCAAGGCAGCTGCCAAAGGTCTTCAAAAATGTTGAATAAGAGCTCTTAAATAGAAGAGCTTCAAAGGAGCTCATTAATTGCAAGTAGCCGACTTTATCGTCCAGGCCGATATGGACATTGGCCTGGCCGATTAGTACAAATCCAATCAGATCGCCCAGAGCATCGCCCTGGATGGACTCCTGGACTATAGAAATTTGGCTTGATTATCCTGGCCGATCTCACAATCGTCCTGGCCGATCAGTTCAAATCAGAGAAAAATCGTCCTGAGCATTGCCCTGTTTTTGAGCTGGCCGATATTTATCATCCTGAAGTAACTTAAGGTTTTTGACTAGATCGTCCTGGCCGATCCTGCGATCGTTCAGGACGATATGATCGTATCAATCATCCATAATTACTCCCTTGATTTTCTGATCAATTAAGGCATAATCTGAGAATTTCATCCAGGCCGATCCTGGGATCGTCCTGGCCGATAATTTAAAAATACAGTATACCTTAATTGTCTATGGCGGCTACCTCTTTCTATTTTGACCTTATTGTCTAGGCCGATAAGTTAATGAAGGCTGCCTTAATTAAGAATCCTTATTTAGACTTTCTATTTTAAGCCTGATCGTCCAGGACGATGTGAATATCGTCCTGGTCGATATGAGTAAAAATAGAAATTCTAAGTCTCTCAAGTGTGTGTGTGTAAGGTTACTTATCATCAGTCTCTTTGACCATTACAAGTAGACTCAAAAGGTGAAAAACAAAAGTACAGACTGACTCAACCCTAAACCTACGCAATCCTGAACTGGCTTCGTCTTGATCGTCCTATCTTCGATTCCTAAAAAGTTAGAAGCAACAAGTAGTCCAAGAGAAATAGTATTTGTCAATCATCAAAATATAAGTTATGAAAAATAGATTTGCAACAATCTCCCCCTTTTTGATGATGGCAAACACAAGTAGAAAAATATCCAAAAAAGTCCATTAGAATTTCAAAGTTACAAACTTTTCCTACCTTACCCTACTCCCCCTTTTGTCATCACAAAAAGAGGGTCCAGATACAAAAGAAAACACCACAACAAACAAAGACTAACAAGCAAACTAACTAAAAAAATAGGAAACAAACAACAGAAAGCACAGACTAAAAGAACGAGGGACCCTGATCATCTGATGGAGGTGGTGGAGGTGTCTGCTGAAAGTAGCTGGCAAGTGTGGTGAACTGAGCATTGAACCAGGCGATGTCCTGGTCATACTGTTGCTGCTGGTGAGTAAGGAAACTGTCAAATCGGGCTAAATCCTCAGTGCGGTGCTGCTCGTAGTGGGAAATGTCCTCAAAGTGTTGCTTCTCCTGTGCAGCAACGTAGGCGTCAAAACGAGTCTCCCAACGATCAAACCTCTCTATCAACTAATCAATCGGTGAGTGCTGGTGGAGAGGAACAGGATTAGGAATGGGAGAGGGAGCGGGAGCCTCCTCCTCCCTAGCCCCCCGACCTTCCCCATCTCCTGGGTGGAGACGAGTACTATGAAGGGTGGTGAAAGAATTGTTTGAGTAGCAAGGAGGATGAAGGTCAGGAAGAGCAGGATATTGGAGATTGTATTTGGTTTCAAGAATATAGGCTATGATGTGTCCTAAGGCTAGATTGGGTTTTCTCTTATGGCCTGGATCGCGAATAGTTGTTAGGTGATCGATGTAGCGAAAGAGTAGATCAGTGGCATTGAATTCTCTCTGGGCTATAATGTAGAAAGTAGTGAGGGAAAGTAGAGGGGTGATGTGGATTCGGTCCCCGGCTTTTGGAATTATGGAGGTGCGAAGGACATGTTGGATTGTCCTAGCATCTTTGACTAAAGAGCTAGTCTCTCCAACATGGAAAGGTGCATTGGTTTGGCGAAGGAAGTGATTCGTCGTGGACCAGTCAAAATCAGGATCAGAGGCGATTAAGTGCAGCTTATCCCCGGTGGTGGATAGCTGTAAAAGATCAACACAATCCTGATATGTGATTTCGACAGGGCGTCGATTCACATAGGAGGTCAGGGCTATGAAGGTGGGGTTAATGCGCAGGCTTGCATAAAATTCATGGAGGAGTTCGGAAGAGAAAGGGACTGTGAGAAAATTATTTAATCTTCATACTTTATTTTAAAAATATTTAACTTTTTATTTTAAAATAGCAAATTATGAATGATTTATTAATTTATAAAATTTATTATAAAATAAATCTATTTTATTTACATAAAGAAAGAAAAAGGAAAGGAGAGGAGGATTTTTAAAAATAAAATATATTTTATTTAGATATGAAAGATAATTTGCTTTATTTATATTTTGAATATTCTCTTTCAATTAAATCTGTATAGTCGGATATTAGGCCGCCCCGAAGACCGGGCTAATATCCTTCTAAGAATTCTAGAGAAAGAGAATGACAATTCACTTTCCTAATCAGGTATGGTGTAGGGAGTATATAAATCATCCTAAAGGATGATTAATCTCTTCCCTATTTACCTAATTAGACTAATGAATCGTTAACTCATTCCTATAATCAAATATATATACGATATTTGATGTACTCGTGAAAGCAAATCAGATACCTATCTATTTCTTGATTATAAGAAATGAATCCAAAAAAAATATAGATAAAGCAGGGTTTTCTTTAAAAATAACTAAATCTTTATTTTCTCACACGATTTGTTTTATTTATATTTAGGATATATTTCACCCTAATACGCTCTTATTGATTTTAAAGGGAGGATCAGTACAATCCATTCTCCTAATCAGGTGTAGTATAGAGAATATTCAAATCATCCTGAAGGGATGTCGAGTATATTCTCTAATCGACCTGATTAGATTAACGAATTGTAAGTTCATCTCTATAATTAAATATAGAAGATATTTGATTTGTTAGTGAAAACAAATCAACTATCTATCTATTCCTTAATTATAGAAATAACTCCTAAATGTAAACAAAGCCTAATCTACTTCCACAGATCTTTCCCCTACCTTAGAAGAAAACTTAGGTAGGGTTTAGATTATTCTGGGATCTAGACTCCCTACAGGGGCAAGCCCCTGTAGTTAATTACATCTCCTAAGAGAACACTCTCGATTTAAATTAAGACTAATTGATTCCAAAATTATATATAAATTTAACTAAATATTTGGGCTAATTTAAATTTCCACGATCAGGCTTTAGATTATAAAGTTATTGACACTGAATTTGAGGGAATTTAGAGTTGATTAGAAAGAAGAATGTGCAGAGAGAAGTGTATACGATCTGGACTTACCACCTGCCTAGAGTGGGCTGCCAGCTAACAATCCTAATCACAACAATTCGCCGATGATGCAAGACCGAACGGAGCAGGTGATCGAATCTCGTCAGTGAAATCAAATAGATGAGATCAACGGCGTGATTTCGTCTTCTCCACACAGATACCGTAAACCCTAAACCTAGCTTTTTGTTCAAACTTTCTTAAAAGATGGTAAATGGCATAAAAACTGAGATCCATGTGAAATTAAGTAATATAAAGAATGGGAATATTTTTTAGAGCTTAATATGCATTTCTTAGAAGCCTATTTAGGAACCTAAGTATTATCTAGGGTTTAGGATTTACCGAGCTAGAGGTGATGGATTTGAATTATTTAAAAAGTCTGAATTTTGTAGATTGACCATGTGTTGATTCCTTGCAAGCTCCTAGCTCAAACGTTGTTCCTCCTTGAAGTTGGTATGTTTTGGACGGAGGTGACTTCGGATCCTTGATCCTCTCGTCTCCAATAGGCTCCAAACGGTGGGAAATGATGGAGAAATGGATCTAGAGCTCATAGGAATCAAAAGAAACCTAAAGCTCTGGGGAGACTGTGGAATGCAAGATGGCTTGGAATGAGCTCTTCCCGCCTCTCCACCCTATTCCAGCTATGGGAGTTTGCTTGGACGGCTGGGATGAATCAGGGGCGTCGCGGGATGGTTCACACTGTCCCAGGTGGTTAAAGCACAGATAGAAGGACTGTACGGGGCAGGGTGAGCTGGCCACTCCCTCGTTTTGTCCTCACATGGGAGGGGACCCCACAAGCCGTTAGGGCTCAAACCAGGGCTTGGGTTGGGTTGATTTGCTCCCAGGAAAGCTTCTGGAATCGGATTGGAGGCTGGTTGGGCCTGGTCTGAGATAGATTAGGTGGTTTGGTCGGGTTGACCAAATGAGCTCAATTGAGCTCTTGGTTGAGCTCAGGAGCACGCCAAGGCTTAGGCTGAGTTGGATTAGCTCTTGGAGAGCTTCTGGAGTCAAATCCAATGGCTGGACTGGCTTGGTTCAAATTGGGTGAGTCAATTTGCACGGGTTTGATCGAGTGAGCTCACTTAAGCTCTTGGTTGACTGTTTGACCAGTCAACAAGGGTCAAGCTAGCTGAGGTGGCAATTAAAGCAGGCTATAGGTCCCATCCAATGGCTGGATGGGCTAGGATTAGGGCTAGATTCATTGGATTGGAGGGTTTGGCCATGAAAATGGGTCTTTGATCCTTGAGTTGACTTGTTGACCAGTCAACCCAATCAAGTAAAGACGGAATTGCACCTAGGTAATCCAAATGGGCTGATTAGGTGGATTGAAGGGTGATTCCAAGAGTCATGTAGCTCAATTGAGTCAAGAAAGCTTAATGGGCCCTTAATGGGCTTTTAGGCCAAAACTGGTTGACTTGGGTTCAGGGGCTGGAAATGGGCTCAACAGATTCAGAACATCATTCTGAGTTCATTGGTTGTGGTCCCAGGGTTTGGAGGGATCAATTTGGTCAAAATCACTATTTGAAACCTTAAGGATCCTCTTGGGTCAACCCTATTGACTTGGTCAACCAGGTTGACTCAGGGGCTGGGAATGGGTCCAACAGGTTTAAAACAATATCAGGAATTTGGTGGATGTGTTTTCAGGGTTCGAATAGGTCATTTGGATCAAATCATCTATTTGAACCCTTGAAGGGTCTCTTAGGTCAACCCTATTGACTTGGTCAACCAGGTTGACCCAAAGTCTGGAAAGGAGTCTAACAGGTTTGAAATGTCATTTGAAATTTACTGGAGGTGGTTACATTCAATTTGGGGATCATTTGGTTAAAAATGACTATTTGCACCCCTTAGGAACATTTTAGTCATTTTAATCTCAGGTCCACTGGGGGTAGAATTGAGTCCAGAAAAATGCAGTTTATTGATCAACATATCATGATTGATGGTCTGGAAGTGATTGCAGGCTTTGATGAAGGTTCCAGGGTCAGGATCTACTGGATGACAGGTCCAGTGGCATAGGCTGTAAATATTTGAAGGTTTTATAGCCTTTGGATTTGGATTTAGTTTTTGAGGTTAGAGACCTCAGAATGAGCTCAAATTTAGAGGGTTGGCTCTAGAGACATATCCCATCAGTATGAAACTGACAGAGCCTGAATCAGAGTCCATTTGACCGGGTTTTGAAGTTCTGAAAATTCACTGGAAAAGGTCTTTAGGACTAAGCCTTAGGACCTGAGATCTGAGCCTGGAATTGACTGGGGTTTGGATTGGCTTGAGTTTGGATTGATTTGATTTTAGATTGATTTGAGTTTGAGATAGTTTTAGGATCCCATTAGAGACCTCATACAAAAATGAGGTCAACAAATAGACCCCCAACATGTGTGATGAACTCGAAGAGTAAATCACATATGTTAGCGTTGACCGAAGTAGATCAATGCAATTTAAAAGTTGGAAACTTGATTGAGAGATTGATTTTGATCGAATAGAAAAGTGGACCTAAATGAGAGATTGATTCTCAAAGAGGTGAGGTTTGAAACCTTAAATGAGAGTTTGATTCTCAAAGAATGTGGGTATGGGAGCGGATAAGCAGGAACCAGGACCCGACCGATAGATCGATTATCGGAAAGGTTGATTTTAAACCTTAACTGGAAGATCGATTTCTAGAAAAAGCCAAAATCGAGACGGGAGATCGATTCCCGAATAAGCAGGCATAAGGACCCAACCGATAGATCGATTATCGGAAAGGTTGATTTTAAACCTTAACTGGAAGATCGATTTCCAGGAAAAGCCAAAATCAAAACGGGAGATCGATTCCCGAATAAGCAGGCATCAGGACCCAACCGATAGATCGATTATCAGAAAGGTTGATTTTAAACCATAACTGGAAGATCGATTTCCAGAAAAAGCCAAAATTGAAACGGGAGATCGATTCCCAAATAAGCAGGATCAGGACCCAACCGATAGATCGATTATCGGAAAGGTTGATTTTAAACCTTAACTGGAAGATCAATTTCCAGAAAAAGCCAAAATCGAAACGGGAGATCGATTCCCGAATAAGCAGGCATCAGGACCCAACTGATAGATCGATTATCGGAAAGGTTGATTTTAAACCTTAACTGGAAGATTGATTTCCAGAAAAAGACAAAATCAAAATGGGAGATCGATTCTCGAATAAGCAGGCATCAGGACCCAACCGATAGATCGATTATCAGAAAGGTTAATTTTAAACCTTAACTAGATGATAGATTTCCAGAAAAAGCCAAAATCGAAACGGGAGATCGATTCCCGAATAAGCAGGCATTAGGACCCAACCGATAGATCGATTATCAGAAAGGTTGATTTTAAACCTTAACTGGAAGATCGATTTCCAGAAAAAGCCAAAATTGAAATGGAAGATCGATTCCCGAATAAGCAGGCATCATGACCCAACCGATAGATCGATTATCGGAAAGGTTGATTTTAAACCTTAACTGGAAGATCGATTTCCAGAAAAAGCCAAAATCGAAACGGGAGATCGATTCCTGAATAAGCAGGCATCAGGACCCAACCGATAGATCGATTATCGTAAAGGTTGATTTTAAACCTTAACTGGAAGATCGATTTCCAGAAAAAGCCAAAATTGAAACGGGAGATCGATTCCCGAATAAGCAGGCATCAGGACCCAACCGATAGATCGATTATCAGAAAGGTTGATTTTAAACCTTAACTGGAAGATCGATTTCCAGAAAAAGCCAAAATCGAAACGGGAGATCGATTCCCTAATAAGCAGGCATCATGACCCAACCGATAGATCGATTATCGGAAAGGTTGATTTTAAACCTTAACTAGAAGATCGATTTCCAGAAAAAGCCAAAATTGAAACGGGAGATCGATTCCCGAATAAGCAGGCATCAGGACCCAACCGATAGATCGATTATCAGAAAGGTTGATTTTAAACCTTAACTGGAAGATCGATTTCCAGAAAAAGCCAAAATCGAAACGGGAGATCGATTCCCGAATAAGCAGGCATCATGACCCAACCGATAGATCGATTATCGGAAAGGTTGATTTTAAACCTTAACTGGAAGATCGATTTCCAAAAAAAGCCAAAATTGAAACGGGAGATCGATTCCCGAATAAGCAGGCATCAGGAACAAATTGTTTGAGTTATACCAGGAATTTAAAGTATTTTGTTAAAAAAAAGATATCAACACCGAAAATTTCAAATTTTAAGATTTTATTTCCTTGCAATGTTTACTGAATACATCAACTATCATAATATTTCTTAAGATATCGTCCATTGATAGGAAACATAGGATGATTGCCTTTACAATCTATAAGCTGATAAGATCCTCCTTGATAGACTTTCTCCACTACAAAAGGGCCTTCCCAAGTTGGTTCGAATTCCCCTCCCATCTTTCGATGAGATAGGATAGGTCTTCGAAGAACTAAAACCAAGTATCCTACTTGAAAAGTTCTGGGACGAACTAATTTGTCGTGAGCTTGTATCATCTTAGCTTTGTATAACTCGAGATTTTGTTGAGCCTGTAAACGCTTCTCTTCTAAACCTTCGAGTTCTTCTAATCTGAGTCTTGTATTTTGTTTTGTATTGATCTGGTAATTTACTGTAATTCTGAGCGAGGGCAGTTGGACTTCTAAAGGAATGACTGCTTCTGAACCAAAAACTAAAGTGAATGGCGTAGATTGAGTTGGAGTTCTATATGTGGTATAATATGCCCATAAAGCTTCAACCAACTTCTCATGCCATTGACGCTTATTGTCGTCTTAAGTTTTCTTTAAGATCTGAATCAAAGTCTTATTGAAGGCCTCCGCCAATCCATTTGCCCGAGGGTAATAGATGGTGGAATATCTCCAATCGATGTTATGTCGTTTGGCAAAGCTGTTAATTTTAGTACTCCTGAATGAAGGACCGTTATCCGAGATAATCTGAGGAGGGAAACCGAATCGGTACACGACATTCTCTTTGAAAAAATTTAGAACTTGCTGAGCTTTAACTTCTCTCAAAGGAACAGCTTCTGCCCATTTGGAAAAATAATCTGTAGCTGCTAGAATGAATCTATGACCTCTGGAGGATGGAGGATCTATCGGACCAATAATGTCGGTGCCCCAGCTTTCGAAAGGCCAAGAAGCGATGGTTGGATGTAGAACATTCGGGGGTTGATGAAGAACTACACCATGCACCTGGCATTGATGACAGTGACGTGCAATTTTCATACAGTCATCTATCATTGATGGCCAGTAGTATCCCATCCGTTTGATCTTCATTTTCATCTTTGGACCGGATTGGTGTGCACCACATAAACCAGCATGCACTTCTTCTACGATCTTCTGTGCTTCTGATTTATTCAAACACCGCAACCACATTTGGTCGAATGATCTTCTGTATAGGGTATTGTTAATCAAACTGTAGGATAGTGATCTTCTTTTGATCTGATCTGCTGCTGATTTCTCCTGAGGGAGCTTATTTTCTTGCAAGTATTCGATGAATGATTTTCTCCAATCTAAACCTTCGTCGTTTACTGCCGAAACAATTTTCACCTCAGTTGAACATTCTCTGCTTATGTGTTCTAGATCTATAGGAGAAAGGACTTGTCGACCTTGTACTTCTATCGAGATTGAATCTTCTTCGGGACATGCCAATGCTTTAGCCTGTTTGGCAAGAGCATCGGCTGTGGAATTTCTTCCTCGAGGAATTCGATATAATGTGACATTCAAAACCTGTTCTAAAAGATGCATCGCATACTGATGGTAAGGGACTAAGGTGTCTTTTAATACTTTAAAGATTCTCGCGATCTGATTGATAACAAGCTGTGAATCTCCGAAGATCTTGATTTCTTCAATCCCATTCAAAATAGTTAATTCTAACCCAGTTATCAATGCTTCGTATTCAGCTTCGTTATTGGTACGTGGTTATGACAAGTGATAGGAATAGTACATGATACCTCTATCAGGTGTAACGAATACAATACCAATTCCTGACTGACCGGGCAAAGTTTCCTCTGATTCTCCTTGCTGAATAGAAGCAGCACCGTCAAAATAGAATTCCAAGGTGAACATCTCATTTTTCTCGAGTTCCATGACTTGTTCATCTGGTAGTTCATCATTTATCGGGCAATCATCCTCAATAGGATGGGCTGCTAAGAAATCTGCTATTGCTTGTCCTTTGACTGCTCGTAATGGGGTAAATATAATGTCGAATTGTGATAATATCATTGACCAGCGGGCTAGTCTTCCTGATAATGTCGGCCGAGTCATCAAATACTGCAAAGGATTTATTCTGGATATGAGATTTAATTTGTGAGAAAGCATATAGTGCCTTAACTTCTGAGCGGCGAAGATTAAAGCCAAACAATATTTCTCAATCGGAGGATAATTTACTTCAGTTGGAAGTAAACGTCTACTCAGATAGTACAGTGCATTCTCTTTTCCTTCCTCATTAGATTGAGCTAATAAGGTGCCAAGAGATTCACTTAAAGCTGTCGTATACAAAATCAAAGGTTTCCCTGATATAGGAGCTGCAAGCACTGGAGGATTCATAAAATACTGTTTGATGCTGTTGAAGGCCTTCTGGCAGTTCTGATCCCATCTGAACGGGGCATCTTTCTTACATAATGCCGCGAATGGTTGGCATCTACCTGAAAGATTTGATATAAACCTCCTAAGGTATGCTAATCGTCCTTGAAAGGATCTCAATTGAGTAAGTGTTTTAGGAGGCGGCATTTCTAGTATTTCTTTAATCTTAGTCGGATCAATTTTGATTCCACGATGTCGAACCACGAAACCCAAGAATTTCCCTGAAGTGACGCCGAAAGCACATTTCAAGGGGTTCATTTTCAAATCGTATTGTCGTATTCTCTGAAATACAATTCTCAAATCATATAAATGATCGTTCCTTTCAACACTCTTAACGACTAGATCATCGACATAACACTCCACTTGATTATGGATGAGTTTGTCAAAAATCCTCGTCATTGCCCTCTGATAAGTCACTCCCGCATTCTTTAGACCGAAAGGCATGACTTTGTAACAGTAAACTCCTATCGGTGTTCGAAATGCGGTATACTTCTCATCTTCAGGATCCATCCTAATTTGATTATATCCGAATGAGCCGTCCATAAAGGAGAATATCGCATGAGAGGAAGCGATATCTACCATGAGTTCCTGTATAGGAAATGGGAACTCATCTTTAGGACATGCTTTGTTTAGATCTCTGAAATCAATACAAGCACGTATCTGACCGTTCATCTTTTTGACTGGAACGACGCTAGCTAACCAGGTTGGATATTTCTCCTCCCTAATAAAGCGTGCATCGATTAGTTTCATAACTTCGACGATGACCTGCTACTCAATGTCGAGTCGCATTCGTCGAGGTGCTTGTTTTACTGGGAATGTTTCTGGTTGAATTGCTAATTTATGAACTGCTACATCTGGAGATAATCCAGGCATTTCTTCATAGCTCCAAGAAAAACAATCCTTAAATTTGGATAAAAGTTGAATCATGTCATTTGCCTCATCCTCATTCAACAAAGAACTGATGAAAATCGGACGAGGGTCTTGTTCAGTGCCCAGGTTTATTTCTCTGAGATAATCGATCGTAGATCTGATTTCTTCTTCAAACTCTGGAGGTGCATCTCGAATTTAAAAGTCATCGATATCATCTGAAGTTTCTAAGCAGAGTTCGTTAAAAAATTTAACGTTCGCTGAAAAGAGACTATCAGATTCAAAATTATTAGAAATTACTAAACAGTATTCATCGTCGTCGAACGAACATAGAGTAGCAAATCCAATACCATGTTTTGAAAGTTGTTTATGGTATTTTCTATTCCACAGATGTTCAAATTGTTGGGCTTCGCCTCTAGTCCATTTCAACGGCGTCAAACCTTGTTTAGCAAATCTGTTTGCAGAATTCGAATACCAATCAAAAGACAGCTCTATTATCTCGTCCATAAAAGGATCATCAAGGGTTACATCGGTTTCTGGGGGTTTGCTGGTAGAGGGTATGAAATTGTTGGCTTTGGTTTCAGGGTTTAGAGGGAGAGAAGCTTTCACTTCCAACCTCTTTACATCACTTTGGGATAAAGGAGTTAGGGTAATATTTTCCACATACTTCTTTAATCTCTCCATGATAGATAAATCCGGATTATCTTCCCTAGTGACTTGGACCCTGTCCTCATCACTATCAGTTTCTATAGAAATCTCAAATTTTGGCTGATTTAGGAATTTCATATATTCTACAACCTGTGGGTCTTTCTCAAGCATATATGTTTCGTCCTCCGAACTGGATTCCAAATCAATATGTATTGCAGGTTCCCTTATTTGGATGTCTTGAGTTACATTCTCACGCATTTCTCTATTTTTCCATCCTCGACCTCTTCCTCTAGACCATTGTGCCATTCTACCACCTCTTTGTGAGGGAGGAGCAGGTGACCAACGGACATCGTGTTCGAGGTCGGGATGCTGTCCTTTTTCTTTTTCCTTTTCTTTCTCTTTTTCTTTCTCTTTCTTTTCTTTCACTTTCACTTCTTTTATTTCTACTTCAGCCAATTTGAGATTTTTAGAGAATGGTGTCTGCTTCTTAGGCAGATAGTATGAAGCATCTTCGTATATTCCAACTTCGTGAATTGAAAATGGTTGCAAATCACCTTTGATACAGTGTTCTACTCCATCGCGGGAGAATTTGATACACTGATGTAAGGAGAAAGGCACCATTCTATATTCATGAAGCTAGGGTCTACCAAGGAGAGCGTTAAAAGAAGTTTCAGAATCTATTATATGGAATTTGGCTTTGGTTTTGAAGGCTTCTAAATCTAAAAAGCTAGTGTTATTGAGCCTAATGCTCTCTCTCCTTTCTCATTGAATCCTCGTAACATCATCTTGTCAGAACTGAGTTTACGAGTATCAACCCTTAGATATGCGAGAATTTTGAGCGCCATGATGTTGACTGATGCACCTGGGTCGACGAGCACACGGGATACTTTGAAATTATCGATGGTGACGGAGATGTATAGTGGACGATTATGATCCGCTGTTCCCAATAGCAAATCTTCATCTGAAAAAGTGACACCAGGAACTTCTTTGAAATATAATGCTTCTTCATCAGAATGTGTTGAAGCTAATTGAGCTATACAGATCTCTGGATCGAGTAAAGCTTTAACTAAAGCTTCCCTCATTTCTTTGGAAAGAACCAGAGCGTCATATATGCTCAATTTTGCTGGCAGTTTTCTAAGATGCGCTAATACGTTATAATCGACCTTCGAAATCTCAGTATTCTCTAATTCTGGCTCTTGAAATGGTTGTGGTTGATTAGCAATTTCAGGGTTATCTGTAATTTGCTTCTCCTTCCCAGTAGATGCGAGTCGTGGGGGTAAAATTTTACCACTACGAAGATTGACTTGCACTACTTCTTCGGATGAGGCATTATCAATGGTCTTTATCGGTTGATCTTTGGTTGATGTCTGGGTTTCTTCTGGCGGTGCATCTGAATCTGATAGTTCTAATTCTATATTAATAGGATCACCCTCAACATCAAGAATAGGGGAGTCACTATCGTAATAGAATTGAAACTGTTTATCTGTTTCGTTCGTATTTATGTCTTGAGAGTTATTTTCATTATTATTGATGTTATGATCGGGGTATTCATCAGCAGAAACAAACATAATATACGCGGAATCCTTTTTCATTGCTTTCTTAGCCACGGGAGGGACAAAATAAAAGTCATACAGAGTTAAAGGTTTGAGCGACACATGCTCGCCATTTTCAGAAATAACTAACTTATCAGAATCTAATTCTGACTCCTTCTTCTGGTCCTTCTCCAGGACTAGTGGAGCTTGATCAGCTTTGACTTCTTTGGGCTCTATGATTGGGGCCTTATTCTTCTTCTGCTGACGAACTACTGGATCAATCGGGATGGGATTCTAAACTCTTAGAGGTTCCTGGAAAGATGAACGATATAATTTATTAAAGAATTTTTTAGAAGATTGAGACAAAGCTATATCCCATTTATCATCAGATTTTGAAATAGGAGGTTCAGAAGGCTCACCAAATATACACTTGGCAGAACCCTGACTAGGGTCAACCAAGTATTCTTTGGGTATCACGACTGTACCATCCTTATGATTTTTGTCCAGCCACTCTTTGAAGGTTATGCAATCCTCTAACTCATGACCTGACATCCGATGATATGAAAAAAAGTTTGGTTGCCCCGCCTTAGCTGCTTCTTCGGGTCTCTTGGATTCAGGTAATTTAAATCCCGGCTTTTTTATCAGACTTTTGAACATCTTCTTGATTGCTTCTCGTTTGAAAGGATAGACTTTTTTCATAAAGAATTCAAACTTCTCTTTCTGTTGTTCTTGAGTCAGATATGGCCGAGGTCTGGTTTGTTGCTCGCCCTGAGGTCTATTATATTGTTGATATTGGGGAGGTCGATTAGGATTTTCTGTCTGAATCTGCATCGGCTGTTTCCCTTTATCTACTGCAGACACTGTCCCTGACTTCTTTTCTAGCACCTTCTGAGGTTTCAACTTTTTCATTTCTAAAGAAGTTGAATCTTTGGCGAACGGAAGCTGGGAAACTTCCTCCTGAAGGTTAGAAGCTTTGTTTAATAACTTCTCAAAGGTTTTAATGGTAAAACCCTTGAGCAAGAAAGCAACTGGGCTATGAATGTTTTTTAGGAGGATCTCTATGGCGTGCTTCTCTTGTAGTTGCGGTTCACATCTCATACTGAGATTTATCCATCTCAGAATATAATCAACCAGACTTTCTCCTGGCTTCTGGGTTTCCACCACCAAATCACCAACAGTAATATGATGCTTCGCACCAGCAAATCTTTTGACGAACATTGCTTCCAAGTCATTGAAGGTATGGACCGACCCATTAGGCAGTTCCGCATACCAATCAAATGCGATCCAAGATAGACTACTGACAAATTGTCTGAACAATAGAGCGTCACTACCGCCTGCATTACAACAACTAGCTCTGAAATGAGCTAGATGTTGTTTAGGGTTTCCCGTACCATCGAAATTTTTGAAAGACGGAGGGACAAATCCTTTCGGATAGGGAACCGAATCGAATTCCTCTGGATAAGGCCTACCCTTTGAAATGGACGATGTACTGTGAACTTTAGCTAGCGCATCTTTGACCTGTTGTTCGACCATCTGTTTGATATCTACTGATTGTATCGACGGCGGTTCTACTCTTATTTATTTCTGTACAGGTTTCTCAGGTTTTTCAATCCTGACTGCCTTATTCTTGACATTCAGCTGTACTGATTCCTCAGGAGATGATTGGACTTGTGCTTGAGGAGTAGGTGGATTTTTACCTTGCATGACCGAAATCATTGTCATCATTTCCTCGAGCTTCTTTTCCATTCTGAGTATTTGCTCATCTTTTTGACTCAGAGATTTAATAAGGGTCTGCTAACTGTCTTGATAACCAGATCCTTGATACTGATCCTGAGAAGGAAGGCTTTTCAGATGTCTACGATGATTAGATGAAGTTGCTGGTCGACTGGGACCCGCTTCTTGGAACTGTACTCTTCTTTTAGCAGGAGGATAATCTCCTCTCCTTCCTCTTGCTTGAGGATGTACCTCAGTGTAGATAACATCCTTCACACTTTTCAGAAATTCGGTCTTTGACTGGCCATAGTCAATAGCACAGTCCTGGATCAGTCCATTTAATAAGTTCTTGAATTTTCTCTTCTTCTCATACAGGGAAGGGATAATAGGATCATCCCGGAATGGTGTTGGAGGAGAATGTGCTATACGTGCCACACTCTCTTCTCCAGCAGCAGCGGACAGTGGGTGAAACCTGCTACCAGCCAGCTGAGGAGAGTTGAAAAACACCTCAGTGAATTCAAGAGTTATGTTCTTAGATACTTCAGTCGGGGCAAAAACCACGGGGTTGTTCTTTGATGCTGCAGATCTTTTCGTCCTTCGCCTCGCACGATGGATCATATTACGGCGTTGAGATTTAGTAATCTCTGGGATAGCAGACGATGATCCCACTTCAAAATTCCCAAAGGCAGGGGAATCGACCACAATAGGAGACTTTCCTTTAGCCATAGCAGCTGACTGAGGATAAGTCAGGCGAGTGAAAACAGAGGGTTTGGGAGCTGCAGGGGCAGTTGCAGACCTACCCTCAGTGTTGATCTGAACAGGAACTGATTGCACAGATTGAACTACGGGAGTCATTATCTCAGTGTGTGGTGCTCAAACAGTAACTTGCAGGTTATTGAATCAAGAACCAAATTGAATCTGACTACCCTCAGTAGATTGGGATGCGGTGATGTTGATGTTGAAGATCAGTTTTCCAGACATTTTCTGTAATTCAAGGGTAATTCCAATCAGAAACTGATCCTTGAAAATGTTCGTAAATAATCTGATTGCTGATAGTTGCATTGATTGTTGGTGGAATTTTGAAAACATATTTTAAAAATTTATAAAAAAAAAGGAGAGGAGATAGTAGAACTGCAAAGGATCCTATAATTAAACAATTTCAAAAAAATTCATTAAATAAACGCCAAGTATAAACTTCAATAAATTCAATAACTAAATTCAAATAAAATCCGAATTGTTAAAACTCGCACTTTGCATTCAAATCTCATAATAAATGTCTAATATGTGTTAAAATGTTAAAGATCCCAGAAAAATCATTTATTTCAAAGTCAACAAACTGGTCAAGATTCTTAGTCAAAATTAGAGCCAAAAATAAACTTCAAACCCTTCGTAAATAAAAGTAGAAAATTCCGAATTCAGCGTACTTACCGATCTCCTGGTCCTAACTGCTCGTATTGAGGTCTAATATTTTAAATAAAATACAAACATTTCTAGGAATTTGAGGCTTAAATGTAAACAGTCAACCTTTACAAACCCTATTAATTAATATGATTAGAATAATCCAAAAATCATAAACTAAAAATCAGAACCTTTAAAGCTAACAGACAAATCTTAATGAATTAACCTTAAAAGATCAGTAATAGTCAATCTCAACCTTAAATTAAAAAATTTATTAATAACTTTTAAAAAAAACACCTTAATTCAAAAGTCTATATTCAACATAATTAATACCTCTGGGTACCACTAGGTAATCCTAGGCCTACCCTATGAGGCTATATTTACTTTAGCACATCAGGAAGGTGATGAAATAAACTTCACGACATCGGTGATGAAACAAGGTGCTTCCAACAAATAATTAATAATTATTTAAAAAGATTCAAATATTCATATTTAAACTCTAACGAAATTTTACCTTCAAAAACCTTTTCAACCAATGAACCTCCTATCAACAAACTTTTAAACAAAATGATCCTCATTATAGGACATATCAAAAACCAGCACGACCTTACCATCACAACTTCAGATGGTTTGCTAGGACAACCAAGACTACTATTTTTAGGCAGAGGCTGGTCGTTCTACTTTGTTGTGTGCCGCAGTTTTCGAGTTTTTCAGACTGCATGCTGTTTGCTAGCCCTAGAATTGATGTTATTGTTGTTTATTTTACTGGCAACTTCTGGTTGTAATTTATATGAGAACATTTATAAATTTTATATAATCAATTGCTTGAGATCAAATATTAACTTTCCCATGGGGATACAATATATAACTGTTGAATTAATGAGGATAACCTTGCCAGGATGAGTCTAGATTTTTTTTATTTTTAAATTAATATAAATTTGATTAAATAAAGTTGTTAATTCTTTGAAATGACTTGAGGCTTTGGAATGCTTGATGCCAATTGAATTCGCAAAGAGGTGAAGACATCCCCTAAAGGGGAGAGTCTTCTTTCCCATTTTGGAAGTCACAATTAGGAATAGCATTTTTTAAATTATCCAATAGAGAACAATAACACCCATATCAAGGGGAGTTCCATCTTTTCCATTTGAATATCCGGAATCGGACGAATCAAGATGATTTAGAGAATGATGAAGGATCGACAACGAGAAGAATCCCAAATCTCACAAAGTCATCTAAATTAGGATCAGAAATACCGGGTTGTAGCTTAAGTTGGGATGCCTGGACCACCTTACTTTTGCAAAATTCTGGTTTGTAATAAGCAAGGGCACTTGCATGGAACATTCAACTTGATTATTGAATTGATGTGAATTTATTTAATTGATTGAGCATTAGAAACTCTTGTTTTTTCTAGTCCTTTTTTATTTGCAGTGTCGTATTTGGTTTGACCTGAAATTCGAATTTAGCTCTTAGCCGGGTCTGTCAAAAATTCTTCTTACGTTTAATTAAATAAAAATTTTCAGAGATAAGATATAAACTCCTAAACGGTCCTAAGAGTAAGCTCGGAACTCGCCGAGGTTTTTCAATGCAATTCATATTAAACTTTCTCAACCATTGTTAGGCATCTCCCCCGCCTGCGGGTTCTGGCAGACCCCTGGCCTATGAGGGTGCCGATCTTGTCAAGGGGATGTTATGCATCTCTAGGAAAAACTTATTTTTCTACAGTCTCAAAATTTTTAAGAAGCTTACAATCAATTTTGGGCATTCAATCGAGTCGATTTAGCATGCAATTGCATTAGTAATCAATTAAAATGAGTCCTAATATTTTAAATTTTGCATTTTTTTAAACATAAAAGACCCAACCATAATCTAGATAGACCAATTATTTCCTTTAGACCGTCGGTCCGTGTTCCAATACCTTTCTTAAAATAACTGTCCCACCATTCAACATTAAAAGACCTAGATCATTATTTTAAAATCTTTAGGTTTGTTAGCTGGCTCCCGCATCAGGCCGGGGTAAGTCAAAAGGTTCTGCACTGCATTTAGCTAGTTCGAGGCGCTTTTAAATGCACCAAATTTAGACTTAAGGTTCGCAAACTGCGCTCGGGCCATTAAGTACTTTCAACTTTTCGGTGAAAATCGATCCATTATCTAATAAAATCAAACACATTAAAACTAAACCCTTATTTCAATCAAACTTCGAGCCGCCAACACTTAAGATAGACGGGGCACTATTCTGAAATTGTTTCAGAATACCTAAGTCCCCTCTACTTCTCTCGCTTTTTGACTCTAGAAAAAGTGCTCAACATTGAACCAATCCGCATTTGAATTCTACCTCTTTCTCTCCCTTGATGACCTATCTTTGGAAATCTTAAACAAAATTTTGCCGTATTGATTAAATCGAGAGTGAGTTTTCGTAGGAGACTCCTCATTTTCCTTAACGTATGTGAATTTACTACGAGGGCTTGCACTCGTAGGAGATTTTGAATATCCACACACGAGCTGATTTTAAAAATTTGATTTTTCAAAACTCATTGGATTTCTTTGGGAAATTGAAAACTAAGCAATTGTTATCACCTATTCAATAGAATTATCAATCGAATGATATTTTCTCCTTCGGGGAAGATACATCTTTTTCTTGATAAGGCTTTGAATGTGAACCTAAACGATGCACACAGGATTCTTACTTTGAATATTGTGCTGGATATCAGTTGAAACCGCTCATATTGACCCCTTCGGGGCCATATGAAGTCTCTTTAGCATCCGGTCATAATATTCAAGCATGAATTTCATGTTCTAAAGTCTAAATACCGTTATGAATTTTATTACTCACCTCTGCGAGGTGATATACTTTTTTCTAACAGAGACAATTCGATTTATAGAAATTAATTTTAAGTCGCCAATAGAAACTAAAG
>NW_021319448.1:675380-676187 GCF_001605985.2 Dendrobium catenatum
CCTAGTGGTACCCTCCACTTGAGAACGATCCCATGTCGTTTTCACCTGGCCAGCCACCTCCCCTGCTCCTCTAACGGCCAGGTCCAGGTGTCAACCATCCCAGCATTCCCTCTGATGCATCCTAGCCGCTGCTTTTGGCTCCAAAGGCTGAATAGGGTGTAAAGGACGGGATTCATGCATTCTAAGCGATCTCTAATTCCAACCACTCTTGAAGAGATATGAGCATTCGTTTTGAATCCTTAGAGCCTTATACCTACTTCATAATCAAAACCCAGTTGTTTAGAGCTCATCGGCGGCGAGAGGAATGAAAGACCGAGGCTACTTCCGTCTAAGTTCATTCAACTCCCCATAGAGACTTCCTCCGAGCTCGAGGCCTTCAAGTAATCAATACGTGGACAGCCAACAAGTTCAACCGTATTTAAAGCATCCAAATCCATAGATCCTAGCTCGGTAAAATTGAAACCCTAGATAATACATAGGTTATCAAATAGGCTGCTTAGGAAACTGTATCGAGCTCTGAAAATCATTCCCCATCCCTGTTATCTTCGACTGTCATCTGAATCTCGGTGTTCATGTCATTTAAACATCCCTAGGCGAAGTTTTAAACCCTTTTTGAGTTTAGGGTTTGTGCGGTCTGTGCGGGGAAGACAAAATCTTGTCCGTTGATCTCATACCTCTGATTTCAACGGACGAGATTCGCCCTTTTATCCTCTGTCGTTAACTCGTTTGACCCGTCAAATGAAACGAGTTCGACGGGATCGAATCCTGTCCGTCCGTTCTAAACGACGGGATCAAATCCTGCCCGTC
>NW_021319448.1:676228-678422 GCF_001605985.2 Dendrobium catenatum
TTGAGTTTAACCGCGGCTTCGATCGTAGCCGTTGGATCAACCCGCGGTTGATTCGATGGCTGCCAAACACTGCTGACTCATTTAAGTGAACGGGGCCCGCTTGACTGCCGCCGTTTGCGTGGATCGATCGCATGCCGCCATGTGATTATAACGTTTTAAAAAAAATTATTTTAATTATATTTAAATCCAGAACTTTGAAAAGTCATTAAAAATAAAATACTGAACCAAATTTTCCCCACAAACACTTGTTTTTCTCGGAATAAAATCCTCTATTTTATAAAAATAAAATCAGAACCTTGTTTTCATTATTTTAAAAGTTACATTTTAAACCTTTAATTTTCCTAATTTCTTTTAATTATATTTTATTTGAATACCTAGTTAAATAAAATATTAAATGGCATGATACCTGAGATTCAGCACGTGTTGTCTCTGATTTTTGGGGAGAATTTCAGAGCTCGATTTAAGTCTTAAATGAATTTTTAAAATATTTAATTCATTACATGTATTAAATATTTAAAATCTCATTTATAAATCATATAATCATTCTATCATTGCATTTAGAGCTCTATGGGATCAATGAGAGATAGCTTTTCATTAGGATTTCAAATCCAAACTATATTTATATATCGTTTGAGAGAATATATTTTATAAGGATCTATTCTCATTTGCTCTCAAACCATATAAAACTATGGTTTCAATTTGAATATGGATTATGTAGGGATATTTTATGTATCTTAGACTAATCTCATTTCAATCATATGCCTTTCTCTCTTATATTTGAATCTCCAAAGTTATAAGCTAACTTTTATAACTTATAACTTTGATGATTCATCCTCATTATCCCATAGAGTATAAGGTCACTTTTTGTTGCTTATGATTGCTATGTTATGGTGTGATTGCAATGTATATGTTCAAGGGTTAGTGATTTCTATCCTATAACCTAGTGACATTAAGGACAATAATTAAGGACTTGATCTTAGCTAATTCATTTAATTTAGGAAGATCCACACTTACATCCCTCTTGGGATTGAACTCAAACTTAGAAAACTAGTGTCATCAACCCTTGATTGAATATACTTTGATTTGACATTAATTGATCTCAAAACAACTAGAAGATTAAGGATTCTCTCCTTTCCTCGATCTCAATAAATTCAAATAAATCAAATAAAACTCATAAAAATCTACAATTAGTCTCAATCAATTCTAATCAGTCATAAAACAAAGTTACAATGATTCAAAATCAAAACTCAAAGCCTAAGCATCATTAAACCTAAATTAATCCTTAATTAATCCTAAACCTTCCAAAAAATGTAATAAATCCATTTTAAATCTAAAAAATATAAATAACCCCTCTAATTGACCAGAATTAAATCCCTAACCAATGAAAATTAAAACCAAATTAAATGGACAGCAAATTAAACCTTAATTTAATTTTAAGAGAAATTCAATATTTAATTGATTTAAATAATTAATAATTCTTAAAATTTCCAATAAATTCCCAAACACTTGGAAATCCCTCTTTAGGTCATCCCTGACCTTTGGAGAAGATTTCAAGAAGTTTGGGATTCATTTGGAGCAAAACATAAAAAGGGCCTTAATTAAACAATTTAAAAAAAATTCTAATAAATACCTCAAACTTTAAAAATCCATAACTAATTCAAGAAAAATCCAAATCAATCAAACTCAGTTGCATTCAACTCATAATAAGGTCTAATATTTATTAAAAATGTAAAAATTCTAGAAAATCATCAAATCTAAAAAGTCAACAAAATGGTCAATTGTAGGTCAAAACTAGTTCAAACCTTCATAACTAAATCCAGAAAAATCCAATTTCAGCATACTTACCTTCTAACTGATCGTCTTAAGGTCTAATATTTTAATGAAATACTAACTTTCCAGAAAACACCCTTTCTTAAATCAATTTTGGACCCATTTATTAAATGATTAAAATATTCCAAAAAATTCCTAAAAATTCAAAAATTGTTTTAAAACTCTAGAAATGTTTAATGAACTCTTAAAATCAGTAATCGAACCTCTTTTGAATAAAATTCATTAACTTTCAATACTAATCATATTTAAGCTACTTAATTATACCGGGTAACACTGGGTAACCCAGGCCTACGAGGCTATTAGTTTAGCCCCAAGGAATGTGAAATAAACTTGTGAGATCCCTTCACTTGAGGAAGAAGCACTT
>NW_021319448.1:678522-809993 GCF_001605985.2 Dendrobium catenatum
CAGAAATTTGCAATAAAGTAAAGGTGGCCAGGTCCCAACGACAACAAACCTGGGTTCTAAGCCTATAAGGAAGTAGAATTAAATATAACTGCTTATGGTCTTCAGGCTCCGGGTCTTCTATGGAATTCCAAAAAGGAACATCTTCCTGATAGAGGATATTACTTTTTGGAGCCCCATTCGTATGTATAAGCAGTTATCTTTAATTATTTTACATACTCAAGACGCTTTATAGACTCAATCTATATACAACAAATCTAGGAAATAAAAAGTTTTACATTTCTTTTCTCAGTACATCAGATCCTAAGAACATTCTACTTTGCAGGTAAGTAAAGTACAGAAAAGTAAAGGCAGATATATAATTATGCATGTTATGAGTGCATTGTGTACAGTTATATATGCAGGAAAGTAAAGACAGAAAAGTAAAGTACACGGCCCTCACTTTATTCACTCCGTGCTCTGGTGTACAGACATAAAAGTATATATGCATGCTTATGCAGTATAGAAAAGTAAGCAATCACACATAGGTTCCCTCTAGGCAAGACACCCGCAAACAAACCATAACAAACCACTGGCCTAGCCTAGGCTAAAGTTGGTTGTCCTAGCAAGCATCTAAGTGTGTGAAGAAAGCTGTGTGGCTTGGGTCAATCCTAATAGGTTTATTTGTTTGAATTGCATATATTATTAAGATTGTTTTATTACAGGCCCAAGGAATTTGGTTAGAGTTTAAGTAAAGTATCTTTGGATTTATTAAGAATTATTCCAATTTTAAAATGTCAGAGTTATTTAATTTAGTTATAAAGAACTTATAGATTGATAATTCCCTAAGTGCAGGAAATTATCAATTTATAAGTCCTAGGATTTTCAGAACGAATACCCATCTTACTTAGAAGATAGGTATTCATTTTGAGAATCCCCAAAATTTATTAAGGAGACAAAAAGGGACCTTACAAATGTAATACAACGTGCCCTCCCGAAGGAATCTAGCACGTCGTATAAGGTCGGTGTATTATTATAGTTGTTTGAAGATCTCCAAATCCAAATGTGTTAGTGCCCTTCTGAAAGGAATCATGCACAACACATAGGAGATCTTTTTGTTATTTAAATGTTTTAAGAGTCTTTTGAAATCAAAATGCCCAAAGTCCTCCAAAAGGAATCAAACTTTATGTATAGAAGACCCAAATTCGTTTATCTAATTAATTCAAGTTAAAGGAATGTATAATTTAATTGAATAATTAATAGATTTTAATTAATAGAATTCAGAAATTATTAAGAATTAAAGGTTTATTAGATTATTAAGGATTTGAAATTGATTTAGAGATTTGATTTTTAATGATTGGTTGTATACCACCTTTGTTTCACACCGAGGCCGTGAAGTTTATTTCACCTTCCTTGGGGCTAAGTTAATAGCCTCGTAGACCTGTGTTACCCAGTGGTACCCGATATAGTTAAGTGATTTAAGGTTTGATTAGGACTTAAAAGTTAATGAATTTTATTCAAAAGAAGTTTGACTGATGATTTTATGAGTTGGTTTAACAAATTCTGAAGTTTTAGAGCAATTTTTGAATTTTTAGGAGTTTTGGAATATTTTAATCATTTAATTAAGGGGTTGAAAATTATCTTTTTATTTAAGGTTAAATTCTGGAAAGTTAGTATTTTATAAAAATATTAGACCTTAAGGCGATCATTTAGAAGGTAAGTATGCTGAAATTGGATTTTTTCTGGATTTAGTTATGACGGTTTGAAGTTTTGAACTAGTTTCGGGTAAAAGTTGACCAATTTGTTGACTTTTTAGATTTGATGATTTTCTGGAATTTTTATATTTTTAATAAATACTAGGCCTTATTATGAGTTGGATGCAACTGAGTTTGATTGATTTGGATTTTTTTTTAATTAGTTATGGTTTTCAAAGTTTGGGGTATTTATTGGATTTTTTAATTATTGTTTAATTAAAGCCCTTTTTATGGTTTTGCTCCAAATGAATCCCAAACTTCTTGAAATTAGCTCCAAAGGCCAGGGATGACCTAAGAAGAGATTTCTAAGTATTTGGGAATTTATTGGAATTTTTAATTATTATTAATTAATTAAATGAATTAAATATTGAATTTTACTTGAAATTAAATTAAGCTTTAATTTACTGTCCAATTAATTTGGTTTTAATTTTCATTGGTTAAGGGTTTAATTCTGGTCAATTAGAGGGGTTATTTGTATTTTTTAGATTTAAAATGGATTTATTACATTTTCTGGAAGGTTTAGGGGCTTAATTAAGGATTAATTTATTATTTGATGAAATTAATGAAATTTGGGTTTTAAATTATTGAAATTATGATGTTGAATTGATTGTAATGATTTGAGGTTGACTTTAGATTTTTGTAGGATTTTATTGGATTTATTTGGGTTTATTGAATATTAAGACCCTTAAAGAAGGTTAACCTAGATTTAATAGTTGTTTGAGGTCGATTAATGTCAAATCAGGGTAACATTTGATTATTGGGTATATGACACTAGTTTTCTAAGTTTCTGTTCAATCCCAAAAGGGATGTAAGTGTAGTTCTTCCTAATATGACTAAGTTAGCTAAGACTGGATCCTTAATTGTTGTCCTTAGTGTCACTAGGTTATAGGACATAAATCAGTGTTCACTAACCCTTTGAAACACTAATTACAACCATATCAAAGCAATCATGAACAAAAATAAAGTGCTCCTAATATTCTATGGAATGAATATAGTGAATTATTATAGTTATAGGTCTTTAAATAACCTATAAAGTAAAACAATTCACTATAAGGGAATAGACATATGTAATTAGACTAGGGTTATTTAGGAATATATAAATATACCCTAATTAAGGCCAATCTAATTTCCTTAAATGATCATGTATAACTTACTAATTGTTTAAGCTAGATTGACATAATTTTGGAAAGGAATTTTAACTAAGTTACACATGATCAATATCTAAAGTCTATTCTCAGTGAAATGGGGAATTTACACTGATTTCATAGAACCCTAGCATGCTTGATTGAATGATTACAAGATTTGAGATGAAATTTTAAATATTTGATCCAAATAGTGGATCAAAAGATTTAAAAATTCATGGATGATTAACATTGAGCCCTAAAAATTCCCCAAAATCAGAGGCTGTACATACTAAACCTCAGGTATCATGCCAGTTAAAATTTTTGATTTATTAAAATAAAATATAATTAAAAAGAAAAAAAGTGAATTTTAATGTTGAAAATATTAAATTTTTGAAATAATAAAAATTAGGTTATGATTTTACTTTTAGAAAATAGGAAATTTAATTCCTAGAAAAATGAGTGGTTATGCAAAAATTTTGGTCTTATATTTTATTTTTTATGATTTTTTGAAATTTTGTATATTAAATCAAATTAAAACAAAATCCTAATTTCGGGTCTACACGCGGCAGCAGATGATTAGATCGTTCAGACGGCGGCTGTCAAATGGGGCCTGCCACTTAAGTGAGTCAGCAGGGGTCAACAACCGTCGGATCAGCCGCGGATTAAATCTAACGGACGGGATCAAATTCCGTGGTTTGATTTCATTCCAGGAATCAGACGGTCACTAAACTCTCCCGCGTTCGCAATGGACGGATCTGATTGATCCATCTGAACCAACTTATTCCCATGTTTCGCATGAGCCGATCCGAATGAAACTAAACGTTGAATCCTGACCGTTGAGATCAAAAGGATCGAATCAACGGTCCTGATTCTGTCTTCCCCATCCGAATGTCGTAAACCCTAAACCTAGCTTTTTGTTCAAACTTCTTAAAAGATGAGTTAAATGGCATGAAAACTGAGATCTAGGTGACATTCAGTGATATAAAGAATGGGGAATAGTTTTTAGAGCTTAATATAGAATCCTTAGAAGCCTATTTGATAACCTATGTATTATCTAGGGTTTCGATTTTACCGAGTTAGGATCGATGGATTTGGATGCTTTAAATATGGTTGAACTTGTTGGCTGTCCACGTATTGATTACTTGAAGGCCTCGAGTTCGGAGGAAGTCTCTATGGGGAGTTGAATGAACTTAGACGGAAGTAGCCTCAGTCCTTCATTCCTCTCGCCGTCGATGAGCTCTAAAAGATTGGGTTTTGATTAGGAAGTAGGTATAAGGCTCTCCGGATTCAAAACGAAAGCTCATAGCTCTTCAAGAGTGGTTGGAATGAGAGATCGAGCCCAATGAGTCCATTCGCCCCCTATACCCTATTCAGTCATTTGGAGCCAAAAGGGGCGGCTAGGATTGATCAGATGGGTGCTTTGGATGCTGGACACCTATCTCAGGTGGTTAGGAGGTAGGGGAGTGCTGTACGGGGAAGGATGAGCTGGCCACTCCCTTGGCTTGTCCTCACATGGGAGGGGACCACAAGCCGTTAGGGCTATAACCAGGGCTTGGGCTAGGTCAAGGTTGGTTCAGAGAAGCTTCTGGAGTTGTTCAAATAGGCTGGACGGGCCTGGATTTGACTGGGTGAGTGTGGTGAGTCGGGTTGAGTATTAGAGCTCATTTAAGCTCTTGGTCAAACTAGGGAGTCAATACATGGGTGATTTGAGTCAAGCTAAGTCCTAAGAAGTTTCCAGGATCATTTAGGATGTCTGGATGGGTCTGGTCTAGTCTAGGAGATTTGGTTTGATCTGGTTTGACCATTAGAGCTCAATTGAGCTTTAGTTGACTGCTTGACCAGTCAAGGGTGGTCAAATAGGTTGAGGTGGCAATTGAGAGAGCCTTGAATGCTGGTGTGATGGACTTAAAGCTTGTAAATTAAAGTTTGAATGTATAGGAGCATGTGAATGGAGATTTGACCACGGGTTGAGGTTTGACCAAGTCAAACTTGGTGTGATTTGACTTCAATTAAGTTGAATGGACTGAACCTAGGTTTTGATGTGGATTTGAGAGTTTGCATGGGTTAGATAGATCAAATAGGTTGAAATGACCCATTAAGAGCCTTAAGGGGTAATTGGGTAAACTGGGTTGATTGGGTCAACCAAGTTGACCCAGGGTGTGGAATCAAGGTCAACAGGGTTGAAATGATATTTGGAGACCATTGGAAGTGGTCCCAAGGTCTAGGGAGATCATTTGGTTCAAAACACCTATTTGGACTGAAATGAGTCCAGAAAAATGCAGTTTATTGATCAACATGTCAGTTTTGATGGTCTGGAAGTGATTGCAGGCTTTGGTGAAGGCTTCAAGGTCAGGATCCATTGGATGACAGGTCCACTGGCATAGGCTGTAAATATTTGAAGGTTTTATGGCCTTTGGATTTGGATTTAGTTTCTTAGGTTAGAGACTTCAGAATGGGTTCAAATTTGGAGGGTTTCCTCTAGAGACATGTCCCATCAGTATGAAACTAACAGAGCCTGAATCAAAGTCCATTTGACAAGGTTTTGAAGTTCTGAAAAATTCATCAAAAAAGGTCTTTAGGACTAAGCCTTAGGACCTGAGATCTGAGTCTGGAATTGACTTGGAATTAGATTGACTTGAGTTTGGATTGATTTGAATTAGCTTTAGGATCCCATTAGAGACCTAATACAAAAATGAGGTCAACAGTGCGTAGTATGGGTAGAAAGGAGTACTCTGCCCGGGATCTGGTGAAGGAAATTGTGGGTCTGCTGAGTAGAACTGCGAGCTACTGGCTCTAGAAGTGGGTAAAGACTGTGTAGCAGGCTGAGGCTGTGTAGCAGGCTAAGACTGTGTAGCACCCTCAGTACGTACTGTCCTAGCTGGTCCAGCTATAGTGATCTTCTTGGTGCCCCTGTTAAAAATATCTTTTATCAATCCTCTACTAGGCTCTTCACCTGAAGCCATCTGCATAGAAATAAATAAGAAATATTAATAGCAGGGAAGTAACAATAAAATAAATACAGGGAAGTAAAATGCAGGGAAGTAAAAAAAATGCAATGCAGTAACAATAAAATAAATGCAGTGAGTAAAACAAAATTTCAATTTACCTTATGTTAACTCATCATTTGTTGATTTACTTTCATAAGATGATATACTTCCAGCCAAATCAGATTCATCATTACTTTCCTCTATGGTTAGATCTACCTCCTCTAACTGTAACTCGCTCTCATTAATTCTAATTTGATCATCTATATTAATTGGGAGATTTTTTAAATTTGACATAAATTCTTCTTGATGTGCTGATAGTATTGAAGTGGTTTTCTCAATTACTCCCCTTAGTTTTATCTTCATAACCACCAGCCAATCATGTTTACCTCGTATTCTGCTTGGATAGTTAGCATAATAGACTTGAGTTGCCTGACTAGCAATGATGAATGGATCAAACTTTGCATATCTTCTACCCCGATTTACTTCTGTTATATCATAAATTGAATGTACTCTTGTGCCTCTATTTTGTACTGGATCAAATCATTCACAATTGAAGAGATACACAATATTCTTGTGACCGGGATATTCCACCTCTAATATTTCTTGTAAAATCTCATAGTATTCAGAATCATCCCTTGTATGGGTGTTCCCTCTTACACATACGTCAGAATTTTCTGTCTTCCTACCTTCACCCCAATTTTTTTTTTGGAATTTATAACCATTGACCGGAAATATTTGATAACATTTGACTAATCTATTTGGTCCCCAAGCTAACTAAAATATCCCTGAATTCTGCAAATCACTTTTTTCAGAGTGTACCTTTAAATGAACAAGATGTTATTATTAATAATATTAAGTAATTGCATAAATAACTAATTAAGACTAATTATTCAAAATATATTATATTTTTAAACCAAGTAGTGAATTCTTTCTTCACTATCTTCTGAACTCCTCCTTCTGATGTACTTAAACCATCAATGAACCTCCTACAAACCATTTTGAGTTTAGAATAAAGTTTATAAGAATTATGAAAATATGAACAAATTAACTCATACTTACTTGAGATACGGCTCAACTTATTCACAGTTCAGCAAGATATACAATGTGATAATTGTCATCTCCTTATCGGTGAAATAGCGCACGGTGCTAGCGCCTATAGGTTCACCACTTCCACAAAATACAGATATATTAGAGGATTTACTAATATTTTGAGGTGTTGTACTTTCACCTAATTGAGACATTGTTTCAAAATAATATGAGCAAAACTGAGTTGTCTCGTATGTTAAATATACTTCACAGATAAAGCCTTCGGGTCGTGCTTTATTCTTAGTTGTCTTCTTAAGTTTATTTAAATATCTCTCAGAAGGATACATCCACCTAAACTGAACAGGTCCACCAACCATAGCCTCATATGATAAATGAACTAGCAGATGCTCCATAGAGTCAAAGAAGCCTGGAGGAAATATCTTCTCAAGTTGGCACAAAATGAAAGGAATTTGCTGCTCCATAGAAATCAAGTTCTCCACATTTAATTTAGAAGAGCATAAATCTTTGAAGAATACACTTAGCTCGATCAGGGCTTTTAAATTTGATCTGACAGATCACTAAAAGCTGTTGGTAGTAGACATTGCATGAAGATGTGACAATCATGACTTCTCAATTCGAATAATCTCCCTGATCTTATGTCAACACACTTGCTTAGATTGGAAGAATATCCATCAGGTACTCTTAGAGTCTTCACCCATTCACAAATTGCACGTTTTTGCTCTAAAGTTAATGTAAATGGAGTTTTTAGTTTGAGTAATTTTTCACCTCCATTATCCTTCAATTCCAAAGCTTTTCTCCTACAAATCTCCTTTAAGTCCATCCTTGATTTTATATTATCTTTGGATTTATCTTTGATGTCCATAACTGTATTGAAAATATTATTAAAAATATTTTTCTCTATATGCATAACATCTAAATTATGTCTAATCAGGTTTGTTCTCCAATATGACAACGACCAAAAAATACTTTTCTTGGTCCAATTATGGTTGACACCATATCCTGGCAATCTTAACTCAGCTAATGTTGGATAATCCATTATAGTGGGCATGAACCTAACTCTTTCAAAAATTTCTTCACTATTTAATCTTGGAGGAGGTTGAAATATCACCATTTTATTTTTAGTAAATGCTTCTTTATTTCACCTAAAAGGTGACTTGGAGGTAAAAACATTCAATGACAATCGAACCAAGTATTCTTCCTACCATACTTTAAAGTGAATTATTTTGTATGTTTCATACAATATGGACAAGCTAACTTGCCTGAAGTGTTCCAACCTGAGAGCATACCATAAGCAGGAAAGTCCCCACTTGTCCAAAGTAATGTTGCTCTTAGTGTAAAGTTCTGTTTGGTGGAGATATCATATGTATTTACTCCCTCTTCACATAATAAATTTAAATCATCAATTAACGGTTGTAAGAATTCACTTTTGAATTATGTGGCCCAGGAATGATAAGTGACAGAAACATATATGGAGTAGTCATACACAACTCTGGAGGTAGATTGTAAGGAGTGAGTATCACAGGCCAACATGAGTACGGTGTAGCAGATTGACTGAATGGAGTAAAACCATCTGCGCATAAACCTAATATGACATTTCTTGGTTCTGCCGCAAATATGGGATGTGTACAATCAAAGTGTCTCCAAGCCTCTGCTTCTGATAGATGTGTGATAACACCTTCTTGTGGAATGTGATCATTATGCCATCTCATATGTGCAATAGATCTCATGGATGCATATAATCGTTGTAGTCTAGGAATTATTGGAAAGTAGAATATCCTACTGACAGGCACATCGTTCAGCTACCTTATACTACCAGATTTTGGTTTAAACCTTGGTGCATTACAATGACGGCATGCAATCTCTGACAAGTCTTTTTTAAAGTATAATATGCATCCATTGACACAACAATCTATCTTTGTGTATGTCAAACCAAGTTTGAAAACTAACTTTTTTGTCCGATATAAATATGTAGGAATTAAATTATCTGTTTGATTGATTTTCTTAAGCAGACCAATGAATTGATTAAAACATTCATGAGCAACATTATATTCTGTCTTGATGCTTAACATCTTCACAGCAACAGATAACTCTGAGTGAGTGGTGCACCCTCTCCAGATTGGTTGCTGGGTAGCATGCAACAAATCATAAAAATTCTGTGCCTCCTTATTCGGTAACTCTTCTGCATTTTATTCAAATTATAATCCAGTTGCATCATGAACTAATTTCTCAAGATTTTGTAGGATATTTTCAGCCTCAACTATATTAGTGTTTATAGAAGGACCGCATTGATAATCAAATTGTGGCTCGTACTCACCATGAGAAGTCCAATACCAATACCGTGGCATGAATCCTATGTGATACAGATCAACAGTTACATCATCTGGTTCTAGGTGCACTAAATTTTTATGTTTAGAATATGGACATCAAAACTTTCCTTCTGAAATGAAGCTTGGTATTTATTTCGCTTGCTGAATGAAATTATTTACCCTATTAATGAATTCATCTGTTAATGTCTTTCGACCTTGAGATAACCGGTTATACATCCAACTTTTTTGATTTATAATATTCATAACCTATATATAAGAGCAAATAAATAATGAATTTTTGCTCAAGTAGATGTAAAACTGAATATATAGAGATGTAAAAAGATAGGGTACCTGTAGAAAATTATGATAATTTAGCATTGTCTCTAAGAGTAAAGACACTCATCCACGTACATGAGCATCCTCATCTCTGCAATACTTTTCTATCAATCACATAATAGGCCTGAATCATTCCTCCACTATCACACAATAGACCTGAAGCATTGTCTCTAAGAGTAAAGACACTCAGCCACTTGAGCATCCTCATCTCTATAATACTCAACTTAATTTTTTACTTGTCTTTATACATCTCCACTTGAAATATGATCAATTTTTTATCCTATCTAAAAGTTATCCACCGAAGCATCTCATCTCTGCAACACTTAACTTAGTATTATGCTTCTATTTTTATGGCCAACATTTGGCACCATAAAGCATTGCAAGTCTCAACACCATCTTATAGAATTTTCACTTATGTTTGAGGGGGACTTTTCTATAACACAATAAGCCCGATGCATTCCTCCACTTCAACCATCAAACATGAATTCTGCTGATAATATCCCCTTCAATTTCACCATCACTCTGAACAATAGATCCAAGATATCTAAAATGTCTACTCTTATTATTGACTTGATCGCCAAAAGTCACAATCTTATCTTTAGGTATAGTGCTACTATAATTATACTCCATATATTTAATTTTAGATCTACTAAAGAGAAAACCTTTAGACTCTAAGTTGACCTCCATAATTCAAGTTCACCTTAAACTCCCTCTCTAATCTTATCAACAAGAAGAATATCAACAACAAAAATAATACATAAAGGTACATCCTCTTGTGAATGCCTATTGAGAATGTCCTAAACCCTAAAGCAAAAAGATATGGATTTGAGGCAGATCCTTGATGTAATCCACACAAAATAAGAAAATACTAGGTCAAACCACCTTGTGATTGAACACAAGTAATAGCTCATGCATATACCTTAAATGAACAAAAAAAACCTATCCTATATCAAATTACATAAACCACAAAAAAATAGGAGGGAAGCGACGGGAGGTAGGCGACGGGAGGGAGGCGACTAGGAGGAGGAAACTCGCTGTGAAAAAGGGCTTTCCCCTACAACGAATGCGATGATCGTCGGCGACGTCCGGTGATCGGCAACATAAGTCGGCGACGTCGATCTACGGCGGAGAGAGGACGGAGGGCGACGAGGGAGAGAAAAAGTTCTGAGAGAAATGAACGAAAGAAATGAGCAGCCGTCGGGTTCGTGATCGGAAATAAGGGTTTATGCCGGCGAATTTTCCAACGTCTAGGACGCCGGAAACATTTTCGGTGCAATATGCGTCGGTTTAAAGTCATTGAGTTTAAATACGCCGGCATTTTTTTCGCCGGTACTGCGCCGGTAAGTTTCCACCGTAAAGTGCGCCTGAATAATAAATTACTGTTATTTACCGGCGTATTTTGCGGCGCAAAATATGTCGGTATTTTATCGGCGATATTTGCGCCGGAAAAAACACCGTAGATATTCCTTCGCATTATGCACCACTGCAGGCGCCGTATTTCCGTCGCAGCTTTGTCCGCCGGTAAACCCGTGTTTTCCTGTAGTGCTCCCTCTTAAGGTATTGTACTATTACCAAAAGTGACTTTCCATTTGCCCCCATAGCAAGGCAGAGAAGATATTACAAAACTCTCTTCCACCAATCCCCGGTGCGGCAGAGAACTGTCATCCTTTCACACCCTCCAAGTGTAGGCAAAGAACCTTTATCTTTTCACACCCTCCAAGAATAGGCAGAGTATCCTCGACTGTTCACACTCTCCAAGTGTTGGCAGAGAACCGTCATCCTTTCACATCCCCAAGTGTCGGTAGAGAACCGTCGGTTGTTCACACTCTCCAAGTGTCAGCAGAGAACCGGATCTTCTTTAAAGATCTTCTCACGAGCAATCTATAAAAATAAGAGAAAGAGTGAAAACACAAATTACACAAAGATCCTTACCTTTGAATAACCTTATGAACCATTCACACTCCACTAGCAAGAAATCTATCTCAAATACTCTGTCACACTCTCTTCTTCAATTGTCCATAAATCACAAAGTAAAGATTAAAAAGAATATATTAACGTCAGTTTTTAATAGATATTTTATATAAAAGACATGAAAAACTATCCAAAAAAATTAATTTTTCTTGTTTTGAGCGTACACGATCGTATAGTACGATCGTACGTATGAATAGTTCAAATACGAACCTGTTGTGAATCAATATAAAATCATTTCGTACCCGATCATCGTCTGGTACAAACCAAGTTCGTCCAGGATGAACAATTATAAAATTTCAAAATTTGTTTATACGAAATATTGGGATGAAATGAGCGAGAATGAATCTGAGGCGTTCGTCCTTGTATGAAATTGGAATCGTCCCATATAATATATACTTAGAAAATAAATTGTGCAAGAACGGACCTGAGATGTTCGTCCTTGTACGAAGTTGGGATCATCTCGTACAATCTTCGTGCAAGAACAAACCCGAGATGTTCATCCTTGTATGAAGCTAAGATCGTCTCGTACGATCTTCATGTGAGAATAGACCCGAGACGTTCGTCCTTGTACAAAGCTAGAATCATCCTGTACGATTCATACTTAGAAAAAAAATTTGTGCGAGAACGAACCCTAGGCATTCATCCTTGTACAAAGCTGGAATTATCCTGTATAATCTTTGTGCGAGAACAGACCCGAGACGTTCATCCTTGTACGAATATAGGATCATCTCGTACAATCCATACTTAGAAAAAAAAATATTTCTGTTCGTTCAACTACTCGTTAGGAAAAATAAGTGATCAGATCATCTCGTACGAAGTGATATCATACATTTCGATCAGTTTAAAAAATATGAATTTTAAACTCTCCCTCGGTATGTGTGTGCTCATTTACTCAATTACAATCAAACTCTCTTAGACTCAATAAAATAGAAAATATATATTTCAGTTACTTTGAAGTCTTCGACAATCCGGAGTATGATTTTCCTGAAATGTTAGTACATACAAGAGCAAAATAATTCTTCCAAAATATGTTAGGAGAAATAATAATTAAATAAAAAATATTTAGAATCATCAAAAACATACAAGTTACAAGAATATCAAACATGCAAAATTAAGTAGTAAATGTCTCAACAATCTCCCCATTTTTTATGATGGCAAAATAATTATTCTTTGAATAAAATTAAAAATCCTAAATTTCTCCTTAACTCGCCGTAAATGAATAAGCATGTGAGATAAGAGGATTTCTATTAAGTATAAATCTATATATTTTTTAAATTTTTCATAAAACTATAAAACACTATAGTCACAAAAACACTTCAAACATAAAAATAGAAAATTAAAACAACTCTAACAAATACTAAAAATCAAATGCAAACAAAAAAATAAATAATATTTCTCCCCATTTTTGACAACAACAAAAAGAAGGAAGAAGAAAAAATAAAATAACTATAAGAAGTCATATGATAAACCTTTGATAATTGAACTTGAAAGAGATTGAATTATAATTGCAATAATAAAATTAATATTTATTAGAAAAAAATAAGTAATCATAACATTTAAATTAAAATATAATATAGACAAGATAAATATATCAAGGTCATGAAATAATCTAGATAATTAAATAATGAGAATTATTGCAAAAGTAATGAAATGAAGATTAATTAAAGTCAAATTCAAATACAATATATAATTAAACATTAGATTGATTTAAAATTGAAGATTAAAAGATAGAGAAAATAACATTTTTAATACACTTATTTGGAGATATTGTGCATCTTTTCAAATATTTGTGGCATACTTTATGCATCTTTTTATATTTGGACTAATTTTATGCCTCTTTTTAATTTACAAACCATTGCGTATTCTTTCAATTTTTGTACACTTGTACAATTCTTAATTTTTTAATTGATCTTTCTAAAATCAATAATCTAAAAATTTAAAATTCTCTAAGTATACTCGACCCGGACCCGACCCAAAAAATCCGGGTTGGACCCGACCCGTTTGAAAAACGGGTTGAGTTTGGGTTCGCAGATTCGACCCGTTTGAAAAAATGGGTAGGGTTAGGGTTGAGTCGGCGGGTTACCGGGTCAACCCAAAAACCTGTTTAATTTAAAAAAAATTTGGATTCCCGCCCAGCTGCCCGCTGCCCCAACCCGCACTGCCCATTGCCCGAGCCCGCGAGCCCCGCGCCTGCTGCCCAGCCCCCCTCCCCCCCACGTGCCCACTGCCGCGCTCACTACCGAACCCTCTCGCTACTGAACCTGCTTGCCGCGCTCGCTCTCAAACCCTCCCACTGCTGAACCTGTATGCCGTGCTCGCTGCCGAACCCTCGTGTCGTCGCCAGCTTCTAGGTCGCGGGTCGGGTCGGGTCAACCCGTCAACCTGGCCGAGTTAGGTCCGGGTTGAAATGTCCGACCCGTTTGCAAAAAGGGTTGGGTTCGGGTTGACCCGGTTAGATCCGAGTTAACTCGAGTTCGACCTAAACCTGACCCGTCGATCCGAATTGACACCCCTATACAGAAAATACTAAACAAACATAACATATAAATTATCACATTACATCTCAAAGGACTAGCAAAGACAACACTTAAGAAGTACATCTTTAGATCTGAGGGGCCTTGATTTGGAGAAGATGGCTGGTTGAAGATAAAAAAATAGCTATTCATCATAACCACATTGGTTTTCATTGAGTCGAATTGACCTTGAATCCAACACATGTCCTGTTAGTATTGCGCATCCTACTGTTGTAGGTGAGTCTCAATTTGATCAAAGTGCTAATCAAGATGACTCTCTAGTTGGTCAAGGCGCTAATCCATCTCCTGAAATTCAGGTCCATGAGCAGGCACAAGTGCAGGTGCAGGGCTCCCCTTCTCCCTTATAATCCTTACTTATATTATCATCTCTCCCAAAAAGTGCTCGAAATGAAGAATCAGTGAAGTAGATAGGCAATTCAAGTAAAGGATCAGGATGAACAATATTATACTTCTTCTCAAGGATATAGGTCATTAGGTGTCCTAAAGCAATATTTTCCTTCCTCTTGTGAGAGACTTGTCCAATTTTAAAAAGACCATGAATATAGTCAATAATAAGTTGGGCTTCATCTATAAGTTAAGAAGTTATGATAAGGTAAGTAACAGTGGATAGAATAGGAGTAATGTTAATGCGATCACCAACTTTAAAAATAATAGAGGTTCTAAGGACATGCTGAATGTCCCTTGTATTTGGTTTAAAGAAGAGACCCTAGGAAAATAACATACTTGTTCAATCCCTCTAATAACTTTATTTACTTCAGTCTAGTCAAAATCAGATGTAGAAGTCAAAGTGTGGGCTCTAAATCTTTGAGTCCTTGAGTGCAAAAAGGTTCCCAAATCTTCCTTAATTATTTCTACCCTTTTCTTCAGTATAAGAGATCTGATCCTACTCTCATCCTCACTAAAAGTCATGTTTACTGGAAAGTAGTGGAAGGTCTCTTTGTTGAAGGCATGAATCAATGTCAAGATAAATATAAATTGAGTAGTGGCGAAAAGAGGCATCACTTGAAAGTGAATATCCTCTTGAAGTAGGACTCTAGAAAGAGTAATCTTAGCATAAACAAACCTAAGAAAAGAATTCTCGTTAGTCCTAAAAAGAAAGTTATCATCTCCACCCCTAGAAGACGGTTTCTTAGTGAGACTACAGAACTGGCCATTTGTTAAGTTGAGAAGGATTGGAAAAGACTAATGAAGTGAATGAAAATGAATTATAAAGCCCTCCTATTTAAAGAGAAATGATCTTTTGTACGTACAAAAATGAGTTCGTATTGTATGATTGATGATTCATACATGACGAAATGAATTTCATATGTATGAACGAATATGTTCAAAATAAAATGACTTTTCGTAATCATGCAAGTTACGAGCCATCTTTTCGTACAAGCTTTTTGATCATATAATCGTAAAGACAAACAGTTGTTCATCCGGGATGATCAGATATTTAAGACCATTTTAATGACAGTTAGATTCGTCCCCCACAAGGAATGAAACGTGTTTCGTATATACGAACTATAAGTTCATACGTATGATCGATTATAATAACTGATTTTACCCGTATAATCATCTACATATGTACCAACAAAGTAATACAAATCATCTGGGATGATACAAATATCATACAGTACGATATGTATTGGAAAATTAAACGTTAATACATTTAGTTCAAAATAACGAACGACATGCTACAGAATTCGTATAGGATGGAAATAATTTCATACAGTACAAAAAGAATATAGAAAAATTCCCACGATCGATCAGAAATAAAAAATTCGATGTGAAAATATTTTAAAATCACACAAAACATGAAAAAAAAAAAGAAAATCACAAACACAAACAAGCATATTAAATACAAAAACATAAAATACATAAAAACATATCAAGTTTACATAAAATTTTAATTAAGCATTAAGATCAATCACACTAAGCCTTATTCTTAATGTGCTGAAAGTATCAAAGACTAGTAGTTTTGTAAAAATATCTGCAAGTTGATTTTTAGTTAATATATGGTACAGTTTAATTTCTTCTTTGGATACATAATCCCTTATGAAAGGATCCCTTATGTCTATATGTTTGGTTCTAGAATGTTGAATAAGATTTTTAAGAAGAAGGAAGAAACGCGATAGACCGTAACCTATCAAGGACACAGATGTCTGAATTTGCATCTTCGTGGAGTGGAGTCCTCCCTAGTACCGCATGAAATGCAAATGACACTAGTGTTATCATAATAAATTGGAGTTTTGCCTATTATAAATCATAAGTCAATCAATTATTATTTTAACTATAGAACTTATGTCATACAACTTCCTAAGATAATGTATTCAGCTTCAGCAGTATATAGGGCTACGGAATTCTATTTTCTACTAGACAAAGAAATTAAAAAATTTCCTTTAAATTGACAAGTTTCAGAAATACTCTTTCTATTAACCCTATAACTTGTAAAGCCTGAATCTGAATATCCAATTATTTCAAATGAAGAGATAAACTTAAGATACCAAATCACTAAGTTCTGAGTTCCCAAGAGATATCTCAAAATCCTTTTTACTGATGTCAAATGTGATTCTTTTGGATCTGATTGAAATTTATCACACAAATAAATACTAGACATAATATCGAGTCTGCTAGCAGTCAAGTAAAGCAAAGATCGAATTATTACTCTAATTATTTTTTTATCAACATATTTTTTCTTTGGGTCCTTATCAAACTAAATTGAGAAACTCATAGGTGTACTAACAAATTTAACATTATCCATTTCATACTTTTTGAGGATGTCCTTAACATACTTTGACTAACTATTAAATGTTCCCTCTTTAATTTGTTTAATGCTAAAACTTAGAAATTAACTCAAATCTCTAATTAGACTCATCTCAAATTTACTACTCATTATTTTAGAAAAATCATCACTAAGAATTATATTTATAGATCTAAAAATAATAGCATCAACATAAATTTATACAAAGAGTATATTGTCTCATAATTTCTTTAAAAATATCTAAAAAGTAAATGTTCCCTCTTTAAAAAGATCTCTCAAGTAGGAAAGTGCTTCACCTCTCATACTAAGCCATAAGTGCATGTTTCAATCCATATAATGCCTTTTTTAATTTAAAAACATGATTTGGGTATTTTGAATTTTCAAAACCTAAAAGTTGTTCAACATAAATATCCTCTTGAATCACCCCATTTAAAAAGACACTTTTAACATCCATTTGAAATAATTTGAATCCTCTAAAATAGGTAAAACCTAACATAACTCTAATTGCTTCAAGTCTCATTACAGGGGCAAAAGTTTCCTCAAAATCAATCTCTTCAATCTGATTATACCCCTTAGCCACCTATCTAGCCTTATTGCTAATAACAACTCATGAGTCATTTATTTTATTCTTCAATACCACTTTATTTCAACTATATTTTGATCCTTTGGCCTTACAATTAATTCTCAAACTTTATTTCTTACAAATTAATTTAATTTTTCTTGCATTACCAAAATTTAAAATTCATCCGAAAAGTGCTTGATTTATATTTGTGAATTTTATTGTTGAAATAAAGGTAGAATGATTGACTTTTTTACTTAGTCCACGCCTTGTCCTAACACCCTCACTAGGTTCACCTAAAATCAATTCCTTAGAGTAGTTTCATTATTAAATTCACCGTCATTATCATTTTTATTGTTAAAATGTCACATCCTAGTTTCCTCTAAATTCAAGTTAAAATTTTAATAAACTCCTCAAATAATTTACTCTTATGATATAAGAATTTAACCCAAGTGAATCTTAAAAAATCATCTAAAATCACAAATTCGTATACCTTTCCTCCTAAACTTATAATTCCAACTAGTCCAAAAAGATCCATATATAAAATCTCTAAAGGTTTACTAGTTCTAAGATCCTTATTAGACTAAAAAGAGGATTTCACATGTTTTCCTAATTGACATGCATCGCAAATGTGATCCTTAGTAAAGTCTAGTTTTGGTATACCTCTAACCAATTCCTTTTGGGTAATTTTATTAAGATTTTTCATCCTAGAGTGATAAAGTCACCTATGCCATAACCATGATTCATCAGAAATGATTTTAAAATAAAAAACATTAGGAGTTTTAATATAATTTAAATCTAGATATAAACATTATTTATTCTTAAATCATGTAAAATATCATTACCATTTAGGCTTAATATATAACTAATAGGAAAAAATTTTAAACTATATCATTTATCACATATTTGATTAATACTCAACAGATTATCCTTTAAGCCTTCTACAAGTAGCATATTTTCAATAAAAAAAATTTGCAAGTTTCCAATCATACCTGATCCAACCACTTTCCTAGTGGTGTTATCTCAAAGTGTAACCCTGCCTCCACTTCTGACTTCCAACGATATAAATTGCTTAGTATCTCCAGTCATATGCTTTGAGCAATCGTTGTTCAGGTACCAAATGCTCTCATGAGGCCTTGTATGATAGTGTGCCTACAAAATTATCAAATATTAGACCTGGGAACCCAAACAAGTTGGGTTCTCTTTTTAGAAATTTAAAAATAGATGCATATATGATATGACTTGAGTTATGCATCTTAGGTCTCCACACTAAATGAGTTTTTTTATTCAAAGTACAAGTGTGTGCAATATGTTCAATCATGCCACAAGAATAACATTTAACTCTAAGAAATGAAGTTTTTAATCTTTTATAACTATTTTGTCTCTTTATGGGTTTTAAAAATTTCAGATATAAAATAGGATTAATAAAATCTTTTAAGTGTTTGTGGTTTCTTATTTTCCTCAAAAGCTTTTACTTTAAATTTAAGAAATGTGTTTAAATTTTTTAACACATTATTATTATAATTCAAATAATGCTCTTTATTTTTTGATTCATCCTTAAAATTCTTAAATTCTTTTTCTAATTGAGAATAGGACGATTTTAAAATATTATTCTTCTTATTCAAGTTACCAATTATCAAGTAAGCTCATGTGGTTGTTATCTATAAATGCATCATCATTCCTAAGGATTTCGTGTTCTCTTTATAATTCTTGTATTTCTAAATTCAGACTAGCATGCATTTTTTTAGCTTTCTATAAGCATCATGAATTCTTTCAGAAACTTCTAACAGTTCAGCATAGGTTAAGTCACATACCTCTTCTTGATCTGACTGATCAAGATTATCATCCATTAAACATAAATTGGTGACTTTCTCCTTCTTTTCTGTTTCTGATGAATCTAAAGTTGAGTCCGCCCAAAAAGCTTTTCGGAATCTCTTCTTGCCCTTCTTCACATTTGGTTTATCCTCTACCTTCTCTTTGCTAGGAGTGGCTTTTAGGTTTAAGCAATCTAATTTTTATGTCTAAGTTTTCTACATTCATAGCAAATTACATCATTATAAATCTTAATATTATTTTTAAACTTACCTATGTTTCACTGTTAGCGTCTCCTCTACTTCCTTTTAAGAAAGCTCGTGAATTGTCTAGTTATTAAGATAATGTCATCCTCATCCTCAAGTTGTGAAAGATCACTCTCCGACTCCTTCACTTTTAGTGTAATGTTATTCTCCTTTCGCTGCTCACCTACATCAATTTTCCTTTGACTCACTCTTTGCTCGTAGGCAATTAGTGAACCAATAAGATTATCAATATAGTAAAGATTTAAATCTTTAGACTCTGTAATAGCAGTTATTTTTGCATCATAAGTAGTAAGCAAATAATAAAGATTTTTATTAACCATTTCAACATTCGTTAGTTCCCTACCTAATGTATACAAATAAGTGACTATCTGAGTGAATCTTATGTACATGTTAGAAATAAATTCAATGGATTTCATATAAAATAATTCATATTCATGTAACAAGATGTTTAATCTAGTCATTTTACTTCATTAGTCCCTTCGTAAGTAATACAAAGTCTATCCCATATGTCATTTCCACTTTTACAAGTGGAAACCCATATATAGTCTTCTAACTTAAGTGCACAAAAGAAACTGTTTAAACATTTTGTATTAAGTTGTGTTAAGTCATGTTCTTCTACAGTCTAATTTGCAAAGAGTGTTTCAACTCTAATATCATCAACTAATATAGTTGGATTTGTATACCCTTCTTGTATTAAGATTCACATACGATAATCTAATGACCGTAAAATTATAGACATGCATGTTTTTAAAAAATTGAAAGGAATGTTGTCAAACAAAGGAGGTCTAGTGATCGAATACTCTTCAAGTGTGTTCTAGTTTCCAAAAAGTAGTCATGCTCATTTTCAAAAAGTAATCTAAACTTAAGATTTTGAAACAAAGTTCTGATACCACTTATTGAATCTTGAATAGGTTATTAATCTTAAGCTTATGTCCCATAGCTAATCAAGAGGGGGGTGAATTAGTAATTTTAAAAATTTTCTTAAATTTTAAAATTTTAAACAAGTTAATGATTCGTTGCAAGTTAATTGAAGTTATTTAAAAATAAATTTTTTAACCACGGAATAAAAATTACAGTAAGCAGCAGAAATTTAAATGATACAAAGATTTATAGTGGTTCGGTCAAATACAACCTGCATCCACTCTCTGAAGACTCCCTCATCAGATATTGCACTATTATCAAAAGTGACTCTCATTTTGCCCCCACAGCACGGCGGAGAAACCTTTACAAAACTCTCTTCCACTAATCCCCTGTGCGGTAGAGAATCGTCGTCCTCTCACACCCTCCACGTGTAAGCAGATAACCTTCATCCTTTCACACCCTCCAAGTGTAGGCAGAGTACCTTCGGCTGCTCACATTCTCCAAGTGTTGGTAGAAACCGTCGTCCTTTCACACCCTCCAAGTGTCAGTAGAGAACCATTGTCCTTTCACACCCTCCAAGTGTCAATAGAGAACCGTCAGCTGTTCACACTCTTCAAGTGTCAGCAGAGAACTTAATCTTCTTTAAAGATCTTCTCACGAGCAATCTAAAAAAATAAGAGGAAGAGTGAAAAACATAAATTACACAGAGATCCTTATATTTGAGTAACCTTGTGAACCCTTCACACTTCACTAGCAATAAATCTCTCTCAAACACTCTCTCACACTATCTTCTTCAATTGCCCATGAAGAATCACAAAGCAAAGATTAAATATAAGATATTAAAATCAGTTTTTAAAGGACCTTTTATACAAAAGATACAAAAACCCATCCATAAAATTGAATTTATCAATTTTGAGTGCACATGATTGTATAGTACGATCGTATGTTCGTACGTATAAATAGTTCAAATATTATTCTGTATAAACCTGTTGTGAATTGGTACAAAATCATTTCATACCCGATCTTCATCTAGTACGAACCAAGTTCATCCAGGATGAACAGTTAAAAATTTTCAAAATTCATCTATACAAAATATTGGGATGAAATGAGCAAGAACGGACCCGAGATGTTCGTCCTTATATGAAACTGGAATCGTCCCGTACGATCCATACTTAGAAAAAAAATTTGTGCGAGAATGAACCCGAGACATCGTTCTTGTACAAAGTTAGGATCATCCCGTACGATCTTCGTGCGAGAACAGACCTGAGATGTTCGTCCTTGTACGAAGTTAGGATCGTCCCATACAATCTTTGTATGAGAACAGATCTGAGACATTCATCCTTGTACGAAGCTAGGATTGTCCCGTACGATCCATACTTAGAAAAAAAAACTTTTGTGCGAGAATGGACCTGAGATGTTCGTCCTTGTATGAAGCTGTGATCGTCCCATACGATCTTCGTGCGAGAACAGACCCGAGATGTTCATCCTTGTATAAATCTAGGATCATCTCGTATGATCCATGTTTAGAAAAAAATTTTGTTTTTCTGTTCGTTCAACTGCTGGTAAGGAAAAATAAATGATTAGATCGTCCCGTACGAAGTGATATCATACAATACTATCAATTTAAAAAATAAGAATTTTAAACTCTCCTTAGTGAGTGTGTGTTCAGTTACTCAATTATAATATCACTCTCTCATACTCAATAAAATGGAAAATACATACTTCAACTACAATAAACTCTAAACTGATCTTGATTGGAAGTCTTCAACAATCTGGAGTATGATTTTTCTGAAATGTTAGTACACACAAGAGCAAAACAATTTCTTCCAAAATATGTTAGGAGAAATAATAATCAAAGCAATAATATTTGGAATCATAAAAAATATATAAGTTGTAAGAATATCAAACATGCAAAACTAAGTTGCAACTATCTCAATAAATAGTTCATATTATTTTTCGTCTAAAATATAGTCTAAAAAATAGAAGCTCCATATCCTTTTTTCGACGGGATTTTTGATGGAATTTCTAGCGGAATATAGCTGTCGATTAATTCCACAGAGATGACCGGCGGGTATCACCGACGGAGTGGCCACTGGAACATCAGGTGGTAATGTTCTGTTGGAAACATTGCAACAATTTGTTGTCTCATAGTTACCGGTGGATAATTAGCTAGAAACATGTCCCATAAATAAAAAAATAACGATTCCTCTTAAATATTCTATAACACAACAATTTTACAAAATATACATATATCATATACACATTTCAACTTCAAACATAAATACTAATGCTATATGTATTAAGACATTTAATAAAAAAATATATTATGCAGTGTTATATGCTTCTATTTTAATGGCCAACATTCTATGTCATAAAGCATTAAAGGTATCACAATCATCTTATCCCTTAAGTTTGAGGGGTACATTTATATCATAAAATAAAATGACAAAAAGCATATCGAGATACCACAGAATCGTAAACGAGATGGCGAATGTTTATACCATGATAAGGCGGCGAATGACGTCGGACAGCTATACTACGATGAGGCGGCAAATAGCACAAACAGTGGTGAATAGGAGCAGTGAACCATAGGAGAATACTCACAAGAACGGTGGCGTCAAATGGGAGGAAAGGAGAAATTACTAGCAGCAATTGTGAACAGTTGGAAATAGGGCATCCTCTGGTGGAATCGCTAACATATTTTCCACTGGAAATGATTTTCGAGGCTATTCCGCCAAAATGAAGTCCTCGGGTTTCCATCGATAATTTCGTCGAAACATTTCTGACATGATTTCCATTGGAAAATTTTGCTGGCTTAAAATAAACAGCGGCTTGCCTGACAGATAAGTAGCTGAAATATTGCTGGCGGTATATCCGCCAGAAAAGTTGTTGGAATATTTCCAACAAAAATACCACATTTCTATCACCTGATATTTTCAGCGAACTTATACCCATTAGAAATGCCAACAAAAATTTTAAAAAAAAAAATTCATGTAGTGGTTGTGGTTAATGTATTTCCCTCCATTGTTTGAGCATAAGATTTTAATATGAGTATTTTAATTGGTTTTTAACAAGTTGCCCAAATTTGATAAAATTTTGGATAGATTTAGTTTTGTGAAACATTAGAAGAAGCTATGTATAGCAAAATAAATCATCAATAAAAATAATATATTATTTATTGTTACGTCTTGGAGTATTTGGAATGGTAGAGAAATATACAATTTAACGTCTTAACTTTGTACAAAAATTCGACACGCATACAGATAAAGAGATAGGGTGCGACATTTAAAGGAGATACCCAGATTTTTACGTGGAAACCCATGAAAAGGGGGAAAAATCACGGGGCCTGGCCCAGTTTTAATGAATCCACTAATATTGTAAATGATTACAAATGAGGCCCTTCCTTGTGGGGAAGACCTTGGCTCTATGTACATCATATACAACACATTACATGGTGGTAATACAAAGAGTTACTATTGATGTGTTGGTTTGGTCAAAATGAGTGTAGTTGAAGGGTGACATAAGTCGGAAGAACTGTAGTCGGCGGACGACGGAGGTCATAAAAATTATTTTCTAGCGATGGAGGTTTAAAGGATAGTAGTCGGTGGGCGATGTAAGTCAAAAGGACCGTAGTTAGTAGGCGATAGAGGTTGGAAGAACTATAGTCAATGGGCAACGAAGGTTGAAAGGACTATTATCTAACGATGGAGATTAGAAGGACGGCGATAGGTAGAAGTCCAGCTATGGATAGAAATCCCATATTGGACAGTTATCTGATAAAAATTTAACAACGGGTAGAAGTCCGATGTTAGGTAGAAATCTAGCGATGAGTGGAGGTCTCTCAATGGGTAAAAGTTTGAATTCAGTCGGTAGCCGGGGAGAACTCCAACATTAGTTAGTATTCGAGCAAAACTCCAGAGTCACTTGGAGATCGGGCAGAGTTCATGCGTCACTAGAAAGTCGGGCGAAATTCTGGCGTCACTTGGAAGTCGGACGGTGTTCCGGTGTCACTTGGAAGTTGGACAGAATTCTGGCGTCACTTGGAAGTCGAGCAGAATCCCGGCGGTGATCGAGGAGGAGTTTCTTCCCTCCTACGCTTTTATTCTTCTTCTTGCTTGGGTCCCCTCTCAAGAGAAATGAGGGGTAATTAATAGTTTTTTGTGGATGGCATAACCCGTAAATAGGATGAGGATCAAGGGTAAATGGGGAGTGGTTCAGATGAATGACCGATATTGAATCCCTTGGTCGTGGACCATTTGTCAAACATTTGAAGGTCTTAATGATATCAAAATTTGATGATCTTAGGCTCGTTGGATTCATCTTGTCAAGCCTCTCGATTTGACTATAAGCATGTCATGTTTGGAAACCCTTTTGTAAGCCAAATTATGGTTTGAACCTTCCAACAGTGCTTCGGGTTTTTGATTTGTACCCTTTGGGCTCGGATTGAGTTCAATTTGGTGTCATTGGGTTTGTATTTCTGAGACAATTAGTTCAATTGTATGTTTGTTGAAATCAGATTTTAGATGATCTCATATTTAATTTTTTGATGTCGAAGCTCCAAATTCGTGCCTGATCAAGATAATTTTTGATGACATATCAGTTGCCCCCCTATTTTTGGACGTCGAAGCTCCAGAAGTCCAAAAATACTTGTTTTAATATTTCATCTTGGCCGAATTGCAAAGAATTTTGTTCCAAAAATTAAAAGTTTGCTCAAACTTAATCATAGAGGCCCTATTGAGCTCCGAATTTGATAATATCGAAGAACATATCCTGGGACCCAAAAAATGTCTAATTTGGACCGTTCGTGCCAAAAATTGGGCCCGAAAAAGCGTAGGCGGACTAATTGGCCGGCTGACCAGCTGTCCGCCAGCAGTGGCCTACGCTGGCGCGCGGGCTAAGGGGCAGACGATAGTTAGAGCTTTTATATTATATATGTAAGCTAATGAAATAGCAAGACTTACAATACAAAGATACTTGCCAATATAAAAATTGCCCTAATCTGCTTTCTCTCGGAGAAATGTAAATCACTAAAAATTTGTATCTCATGCTCAGAGATCTTAGCATAAGTGATCTAATGGTAGTGTTAATGAAGCCATTGAGAAGTATCTCCTCAGAAAAGCTGAGTTTTTTTTATAATGATGAGCTGGTTTCATTTCCATGAGGCAGACTGTATAGAACATGCTTCAAGAATTATCAAACCTTCCTCCCTCTTTGAAAACTCTTATCATTTTGCACAGCAAGCTTGGAAAGGCACGCCCTAAGGGGTGCAGTTGCTATAGATTTTTTTTTTTTGTGCGGGAACCACACACACACACACATATATATATATATTAAATGGGTGGTTTAACCGTCTTCCTTAAAACAATTTTTTTTTACAGTTTGTTTTTTATGTAGGGCCGCCATTTTTTTAAGTGAATATTCCTTTAAATATTCTTATTCCAGGAATATTCTTAACATCTTTTTGGAATATTCTTATTCCCATGGAATATTCCTTCCTCATCTTTCTTCTATAAATAACCCCATAAGGCAAGAAGAAAATTGCTCCTCTCCTCCTTTCTTCCTCTAACTTTCTTACAGTTAAGGCTTTCCACTATTTTTCGTAGGTGATTTTTCCTACGCAAAAGCAGTGCCCCTCTCCTTATGTAGAGGTTAAAATTCTTGAATTAATTACTTTTCTTTCTCCTCCTGCATTTTAACTTTCTTACAGTTGATGCATTCTCCTATTTTTTGTAGGTGACATCCCCTACTAAAATTCAGGACCCCTCTCCATGTATAAAAGTTAGAATTTTTACAGCCATTCATTTTCTTCTCCTCTTCTTCTTATATTGGAGATATTCCACTATTGGTGATAGGCGACATTCTCCTATCAAGCTTTAGTGTCTCTCTCTTATATAAAAGGAGATTTTTTTCTCTCCTTGTTCTTTACTTGTGTTCTTTTTCTTACATTGGAGGCATTCCACTGTCAGAGATAGATGGAATTCCCCTATCAAGCTTCAATGCCCCTCTATTTTGTAGAAGAAGTCGCGATGAGATGCAATCTTCTTAATAGATAACCCTTGATAGAAGAAGATCAGTTTCTACTTGTATGCAAGGGTGATTTGAGAAGATCCGGTGGTAATAGTGTCCTAGAGGAGAACCATAAGTGATGAGTAGATGGAGAAAATTTCAACGCTATTTGAGCAGAAGTATGTTAGCGATGCACAATCAAGTTGAAGTCCGTTGGCAGTCAACGACCGAATGCAGGGCTGAAGGAGAAAGTTCGAGGGTACGTTGCAAGTAGCAGTAGTTGAGCTAGAAGCCGGTGATGGCATATAGAAAGTGAGTGACCATCGATGAACATCAATTGAAGGGTTGATGATGGTGATAGTCTAGTGGCATTTTGCTAAGGCAATATGCATCTATACGGAAGTGTGCCAACATTAGATATCCCTGATTCAAGAAGCCAAAATAGTGTGCTATGTTAGTCATCTGGAGACACATGTATAGTGTTAATTGAGTTCAAGCCTGATGAAGGTTAAATTGTAATCTTTCTTTGAAGAAGAAGACGTTGTAGGAAATGCATTGATGTGCAGTAGAGAGGAAGTCACTTAAATCTACTAAGGATATTTGACTGTTTTGAAGTTGTTTATTGCATGATAATGGTAATTTATATAGTTGATGTCAATGTACTTTTTAATTTCAACTTTTGGTAAAAATAAATGTACACATGAATATGTATCTATGTAACTCCATTGATATTATATAAAAAGTTAAGAACTTGTCCTTCGGAGCAAGCTGAATTGTTTATGCATCTTTGAGTCATGCTTTAATATACTGCATAATATGCTTTTTTAGGCTTTTTAGCATGCTGAGAATCATCATATGAGTGATGATTTTTTCAACCACTTACTTTCATTGAATCTTTATAGAGAGAATATTAATTACTCAGAGCATTGCTCGATGATGTTGACCTATGTAGAAGAGGTCGTGAGAATCCACCAAGAATATAAAACATATCCGAGATTGTATGTTAGAGCCTCGCTCCATGACGTTAACCTATATAAAAGAGGTCGAGAGAATCTACCAAGAATATAAGACCTATCTGAGATTGTATGCCAAAACACTACTCGATGATATTAACATGTGTGGAAAGGGTCAAGAGAATCTACCAAGGATGTAAGACCTATCCGAGGTTGTATGTCAGAGCACTGCTCAATGACATTAACCTATGTGAAAGAGGTCAAGATAATCCACCAAGGATGTAAGACCTATTCGAGGTTATATGTTAGAACCTTTGCTCGATGACATTAACCTATGTAGAAGAGGTTGAGAGAATCCACCAAGGATGCAAGACCTATTTGAGGTTATATGTCAAAGTACTGCTTGATAATGATAACATGTATGAAAGAGGTAGAGATAATCCACTAAGGATATAAGACCTATCCGAGGTTGTATGTCAAAGCATTGCTCGATAATGTTAACCTGTACAGAAGAGGTCGAGAGAATCCACCAAGTATGTAAGTCCTATCTGAGATTGTATGTTAGAACCCTTCTCGATGATGTTAACTTGTATGGAAGAGGTTAAGAGAATCCACCAAGGATATAAGACCTATCCGAGGTTTTATGTCAGTGCACTGCTCGATTATGTAAACCTGTGTGGAAGAGGTCAAGTCGGATCCCCTTGGGATCGATTTTGCCTTGATTGGGAGGGGGCGAACGCCGTGTGTATCTCAAATCAAAGGTGAAGAATGGCATATCTTTACATCGTTACTATATTTTGAGGTCGAGATTAAAACCATGCCTAAGGTTTAGAAGCCCAACAATGGATTATATAAAACTTGCAATCTTTGCATAAGCTAGAAGCTTTCTCAAAATATCATCTTGAATGTTGGAAATATTGGAGGTACTTTGTTGAATGTTGCTATAGTCAAGGTTGCCCCCTAGTCCATATCAAATTTCTATGAATTTGAGGGAGAATTAGCTGATGTCAAGATATTGACATAAATCATTTTTGAGATTGGAGCAACAATTGCCCCCTAGTCGGGAACCACTTTGCCACAGACGGCACCAAACTGTTGTGTCTTGGAGTATTCGTGACGGTAGAAAAATATATTATTTAGCATCTTAACTTTGTACAAAAATCTAACACGCATATAAATAAAGAGAGAGGGTGCAACATTTAAAGGAAACACCCAGATTTTTATGTGGAAAACCCATAAAAGGGGGGAAAACCCATGGGGCCTAGCCCAATTTTAATAAATCCACTAATATTATAAATGATTACAAATGAGGCCCTTCCTTGAGGGGAAGGCCTTGGCTCTATGTACATCATATACTGTACATTCCATGGTCGGAATACAAAGAGTTACTGTTGACGTAAGTTGGGAGACGAAGTTGGAAGAACTGTAGTCGGCAGGTGACAGAGGTCATAAAAATCATTTTCTGGCAATGGAGGTTGGAAGGACAATAGTCGGTGGGCGACGTAAGTTAGAAGGACCGTAGTTAGCGGGCGATAGAGGTCGAAAGGAATATAGTCGTTGGGCGACGAAGGTCGGAATGACCATTGTCTAACAATGGAGATCAGAAAGATGTCGTCAGGTAGAAGTCCAGCTATGGATAGAAATCCCACATTGGATAGTTATTCGGCCAAAATCCAACAACAGGCAGAAGTCCGGTGTCAGGTAGAAATCTGGCGGCGAGCGGAGGTCTGTCGTTGGGTAGAAGTTTGAATTCATTCAATGGCCAGGGAGAGCTCTGGCATTAGTTGGTATTAGGGCAAAACTCCAGAGTCACTTGGAGATCGGGCAGAGTTTCAGCGTCACTAGAAAGTCGGGCGGAATTCCGGCGTCACTTGGAAGTCGGGCGGAGTTCCGGTGTCACTTGGAAGTTGGGCAAAATCCCAGCGATGATCAAGTAGGAGTATCTTCCCTCCTACTCTTATCTTCTTCTTCTTGCATGGGTCCCCTTTCAAGAGAAATGATGGTCTATTTATAATTTTTTTGTGGATGGCATGACCCGTAAATAGGAGGATCAATGGCAAATGTAGAGTGGTTCAGACGGACGATCGATATTGAATCCCTTGATCATTGACTGTTTGTCTAACATTTGAAGGTCTTAATGATATTGGAATTCGACGATCTTGGTCTTGTTGGATTCGTCTAGTCAAGCCGCTCGATTGGACCATAAGCATATCATGTTTGGAAACCCTTTGGTAACCCAAATTGTAGTTTAAACCTTCCAACCGTGCTTCGGGTCTTCGATTCTGACACATTTGGGCTCGGATTAAGTTGAATTTGATGTCGTTGGGTTCGTATTTCCTAGACGATTAGTTCGACTGTATGTTTGCTAAAATTAGAGTTCAGATGATCCCAGATTTATTTTTTGACATTTCCAGCTTGATTTTTCCCTCGAGATTCGTGCCCGATCAAGATAATTTTTTTATGACATATCACTTATAACATTATGCAAAGGGATTTTGGGAAGGACTGCATATGTTGGAATGAAGTTTTTAATCATGACTTACAGTTGATAAAAATTGCAAATGGTGGCTTTTGGCAGCCTTACAAGAACTACAAAACGAGACATATAAGGCAATGCATAAATAATTTTGTTGCTTGGAGATGATTTAGAGAGTCTTTGCATTATGGTGGCCAAGGTGGGGGTACCACTGGTTGGCGGTGGATTTTATAGGTAGCAAAGTCAGTATAGGTGAAGAGGAGGAAGAAACTTGATGGGGAGCAATGCATGAAAGGGATTTCATTATTTGATAAAGCCAATTACGGCAGGGTTCCTCATAAGTGCTTGGTTTGTCTTGAGATATTTTATGTGATAATGGGAGGCACCAAAATAGATTTTATAATTGCTATCACTAGTAAGAGATAATACTACGGTAAGAATATGAGAATAATCAGGTGTATGAAGAGTTTGGAAAGATGGAACTTACTTGGGGAGAAGATTTTGTTCGATGTATATAATGTGCAGCGAGGTGTCTGTCACGATCCGAGACGTATAGTGAAATTTTTTTTTTTTTTTTTTGTTCATTTCAATCTTTATTTTCTTGTCAATTTGTTCTATTAATTTATCTACCAGATCAACTTCAACATCCAAAACTAATTAATTACATTAAAGAAAACAAATAAATAGCTCACATTTCTATAGTCTAGAATTTCATCATACCCTAAATTAATTAAATTAAATATTTTTAAACTAATATAATAAAAAAAGTTTTAATAATTATTATTATATTAATTTAACAAATTAAAATGAATTGATATTGTTGAATAGATTAAATAATATGAACATATAACACATTAAAAATAATTATTAAGTAAGTATAATTTAAGTAAAAAAATACAACTAAAACAATGTAATATGCATCGCAGCTCATTGGATAAAGGGGTTAGTCATAGAGTTCGCACAGGTTCCGATTCATGGGCACGTAGAGTTCAGGCGGGTTCATGGGCCCATTCAGGCTAAAAACCTTTTGTTTCTATGCAATTTTTGGCAAAAATTTTTCGATGGTGTTTGTTTTCTGACGTGTGAATTACCGTCAGAAATATGCCAAAAGTATAAATTACCGATAGATTCTATTCATTTTCTGGTGAAAATGACCGCCAGAAAATAATGTTTTTCCTGTAGTGTTCTCCTTCGATTTCTTCCCGGCCAAGCAGCGTTGAATGAAGGGTGAGGGAGGCGGTGGGGTGAGTTTAAGGGAAAATTTATTAGAATATATTTTTAGTGTCTTAATATCATAAAGCTCAGATCCAACATCATACCTCCGCATGCAGAAATCAGGTTTATTGTAGAACATAAACACCAGTGTCGCGGTGGCGGTTTATAGCGCGACAGTGCTTTCAACCCTAGCGCTCCAGTGCTTTCAACCCTATCGCTCCAGTGCTCATATTTACAACACCGAAGTGCTCTAGTTCAATAAAAAATTTAAATAAAAAAAAAATCATATTTTTCATTAAAAATACATTTTGTATCTTGGGATTGTTACAATGTTGTTGCCAACAAAGTTTTGGTCTAATCCTTATGTGGTATAGGATGCTAAAGGAGGTCATGTTGGGTATAATGTGGTTGGTGTAACCCAAACCAAAGGAGTTAGAGTTATTAAAGGTGAGTAGTGCTATCAGAGCAATAGGTAGATTTTTGTTGTGGGGTATATTATGCTTCGAGTTGATTACAACAATGGAATGTTGTAATGTCCACTTTTTCTGCATGTTTGATAGATAGTTGGATTTGTAGGCTTTCTTGCCATGTTTTATTTCAAGGAAAAGTGATAGACCCATTGAGAAATCCCTCATATCCATTTTCCTTGAAGAGCCAAAGCTTTAGGTATTTTCATGTTGGTAATTGTCATTGGTTGATTGAATGTTGACACTCTGTTACTGGTTTGTGATGAGAAATTTAAGAGAGGATCAAGGATGGGTAATCGAGAGATGCAATGGTATCCGATAGGGAAAAAAAAGCTGAGTGCTCCATTCGTTGTGAATCCTTGTTGGGCATTATCATATGAGTAGCTCTAATGTCATGTTGAGTTATTTTACAAAGCGAAGGCTTTGTTTGTTGGAGCAAACAAGAAGTGAAAGACGAAAATAAGCAAAAAAAAATTCCAATATTGCTCTATTACATTGAATTTATAGAGTAATGATGAACGATCCTAATGGTGGAAGGTTGTTTGAAATATGCAGTTGAGATGAATTTGCAGATTGAGAGGCCACTCCAAGTGGTGGTGGCTGGTAAGATAGAGGAGATATTAAGTGATGGTATTATATTAATTATATGAATCTTTAAAGATTTATAGAACCACTATTCCATAAGTTTTTGTTAGTTGTCAACTATCTAATATAATCATTCATTTTTTCCCTCCAAATTTCTACCGCATAATTTCATATCTTTATTAAATATATATATTTTTAAAACAAAAAAGGTCAGCTGTCTACCGAAACCAATATCAAACTGGGTAATGAGCAAGGTGTAGATAGGAATGGTGTACAAAACAACATCATGCTACAATGTTCTTATTCAATGATTTCTACATAAAGCATATGGTTCCTTCTGCCTTTTTGTCCGACACTTTAAGGCAATTCTCTTCAAGTATTTTAAATTATTTAGCATTGTTATGGACTAGTGTAAAAGTTTGATGAAAGTCAAGAAAAACTTAGATGATAGTTGAGAAGAACTCCAACAGTGATCAGAAAAAATCATACGGTTGGGAAGAATCGGTGTTTAGGAAGAACGTCGGCGGTGAAGAAGAAGGACGTCGGTGGTGGAAGAACATCAACGATGGTCGATGGCAAGATAGCTCTCCAAATCTTCTTCTCTTCACCCTCGTTCTCCCTCCTTTGTGTGAAGATTGGGGGCCTATTTATATTTTTTTGATAGTGAAATGACTTATTAATATGGAGAAGATCAAGTGTTTTAAATGGATGACCGATATCGACTCCCTCAATCATAGATTATTGATTAAGCATTTAAGTGACTTAATAATGTCAGAATTTGATGATCTTGGACTCGTTGGATTAGTCTTGTCGAGCCATTCAATTCCAATAAAAGCATGTCATATTTGATGATCATTTAGTTATCCCATTAATGCTTTGAAGCCTCACGTATGCTTTGGACCCTCAATTTGAGCTTAATTGAGCTCGGATTGGATTGATTTTATTGCCTTTAGGTTCGTCTCTTCGAGATGTTCACTTCGACTATAAATTTGTTGAAATCGAAGCTTGGATGATTTATATTTTAATCTCGAAACTTTCTTGCACTGATATGTCTTGAGATTTGTGTTTGATCAAGACAATTCTTTTTGTTATATATCAATATATAAAGATAATTTTTGATATAATTGTTAAAATTTTATTCGAAATTTTAAAGTTAAATTTGCTCATATCTAAATAATTATAGAATAAATGACCTCTTGAAAACTTTTAAAATTATGAGGCCATCAGATCAAATGAATAATATCTTTACTATTAAGAGTTTAAGTTGGTGTACAAATAACTTTAAGAAAGGTATATCTATAAATATAACTTTAGCATTTCATTTTTTAGAAAAAAATTATATTGATTCAAATACAAAATTATGTGCGTCACATATAAACTTATTATTAAAGAAAAATCAGATGGTATTAAAATATCATATTAAAGTATGCAATCTTAAAAATATATTAAAATATTTATGTTCGTTCAAGTTATTGTATTTAAATTATCATACGGCTCTTTTTTCTCTGGTAAAAAATAATGCAGGATTGGTATGATGTCCCATCAAATGATCAGTTGCCTCCCCCTGTAAATAATAATATCCCACAATTTTCTCCAAAAAAAAAAAACTGATATTTTGGTCATGTCAGCATCATCTTTATAGTCTCCTCCATCTACTTCTAATCTGAAATATTTATATCTCTGAGACTGAGATATCTCTAGCATCTTCACCATTAATCTCTAAATACATCTCTAAAATCTTCCCTATGCTTCCGGCCGCTAATTATGCCCATCCTTCCATTATGCTGCTATTTCTCTTCTTCCTTTGCATCTTCAGATGGTTTCTTTTTGCCTCAGCCGCATTCAAAGTTACTCATCTCCCAGGCTTCTTGCAGCAGGGTGCTTTACCTTTCCATTTAGAAACTGGGTTTGTTCTTTCTCTCCTTACTTTCTTTTTAAATCAATCCAGCTTGAGTCTAACTATTTAATAATTATGTGTGCTTGTCTTCAGCTATATAGAAGTGGATGAAGTTTATGGTGTGGAGTTATTCTACTATTTCATAGAGTCTGAAAGAAACCCGAGTGAGGATCCACTCCTCCTATGGCTTACTGGGGGACCTGGCTGCTCTGCTTTTAGTGGCCTTTCTCTCGAGATCGGTCTGTTTCTCTTCTTCGTCTATAAATTTTGTCTATGATCTTTGCATTATGACTATTTGTTTCAGTATTGGTTTCTCTTCTAATGTGCCCTTTAGATTGGACTGTTTGCTTTGATGTTTTCAAGGTAGACATATTTTAAAAATACAAAAAAAAATTATTTTGTTAAATGCATTTAAATATTGTTTCTCTCTTTCTCGCTTTTCTTTTTTTCTCTCTTATGTGTAAGAAACTTAGGAGGGAGGAGATGTGGTAGGAAGCAGGAGGTAACGGGCGAGAGGGCCGCGAGCGACCGGGTAACATGGCGAGGATGCGGCAGCGCAAGCGGGTGAGGGGAAAACTAATTAGCGCCAGATTTTTTTTTTTTTGGGGGGGGAAAAATAAAGGGCATTGCCAATTTTGTATTAAAGAAGAACAAGTTACATGCGTAAAATAAAAAGTGAAAAACTACCTGAAGGTAAGGAAATCAAAAAGATGAGACCAAGCACAGAAAAAATGAGGGTAAAACAAAAAACATATCAAAAAATCATGTGTAACCGAAACTACACATCAAAATAACTGCAAAATCACAAAAAGCAACACAAAACCAGCAAGTAGGGAGGGCGGACTCAGTAATTTGAATTGCAATATGAAGGCTACAATTCCCCTGGTTGCATAAGAATGCCATGAAATGCTAGAAATATGCTTCAAACTGACATCCAAGGGGAGCAAAGGTGCAATCCGTCATCCTTGCCCGATCTCTATAACCAAACAGCTCAGGGGTCATGCAGGATTCTGTTCTTGAAGTACTTCGAAACAAGAAAAAACAGAGAGCGAGTAGAGCATAGAAGGGGGCGCCTCTTTAAAGCATGTCCAACAATACACATCCATTTTTCCATTTCACTACTTTGGTAAAAACTGCAATCTTAATCTTCTGACAGATAGTTGATAAAGAATGCTATGAGAATTCCAGAATTTCCTATCGTTTAGGATTTTGAAATGTGAAGAAAGTAGTGATCTTCGTTGATCCAAATGTCTCAAAATTCATATTATATTTATTTTATTTCAACTTTTAAAAAATCCTATAATATAAGAAAAAGTAATGCAATAATGGTCTTAATGTTTCTAGCCCAACGGCCATAAAATTGCCTCTTTCACTCAATCAAAGCTTCATGCGATGTCTCTCAATGCATGGATTACTGATTAGATATTTCTTTTGCTTTAAAACATATTATAAAGGCCCACTAAAATTCATATCAGAAAGGTACAACGGGAGCTTGCCAAATTTAGTTTATCACCCTTACTCCTGGAACAAGGTGAGCTATCTATCTGCAACAATATACGTAGATACATAACAATATTTGAATGATTTAATTTCATAAATATGTGTGGTTCTTCATTTCGTTTTATTAATTTGTAGATTTCCAACATAATATTTCTGGACTCCCCAGTCGGAACTGGATTCTCTTTCTCCAATCATCCACAAGGTTATGAAACTGGGGACAAATCTTGGTCAAAACATGCAATAATATTTCTCAGAAAGGTTGGCAAAGAAATTGGACTACATAACTGTTTTTAGTTTATGAATTATGTATTCATGATTGAACTCCCTGTTTCTTAATTTTCAGTGGCTTATAGACCACCAGCAATTCCTTTCAAATCCTCTGTATATTGCTGGTGATTCCTATGCCGGAAAGGTTGTGCCACTAGTGGTTCATAATCTTTTAAATGGTAATAAAAAACGTACGCGATGCATATTCCTCAATATTAATTTATTATTTTTTTGATCTTTGTTTAGTGATTACATTGTCAATTCCTTAACCATTTTGAACTGCAGAAAATGATTTGGAGGAACACCCAAAATTTAATATTCAGGTCACCCTTGATTACACTGATGAACAGTAAATTTTTTGAAATAGTACATACACTGAATTATTATTAGGTCTAACTATCAATTATTGCAATAATTATTTAGTTAAACATGCGGCTGTATCTTAAAAGAAAACACTAACTATTAATGTACTTTTTCTTTCCTTCATAAAGATAATAATTTGCACTATTAATTGAATGTTATTTGTATGAATTCCAATCTGCAGGGCTATGTGATTGGTAACCCATCAACAGGTGAGTTGATTGATTATAATGCTAGAGTACCATTTGCCTTCGGAATGGGGATAATTTCAGACGAACTATATCAGGTGATATTCTATTTGAAAACTTGTCGTCCAAATACTCTCTCTCTCTCTATATACACACACACATAATCACATGTGCTTCTGTACCTTGTTTCCATTTAAGGGAATTAATAAGAATTGCGAAGGGGAAGATTACGTTAATCCAAAGAGACCTCCATGTGCCTCTCTTCTTCAAATCTTTGAAGACGTAAGCATCCATGCAATCATCTCTCTCCCCTCTGCTCTTCATGTTTTTATTCATGATTTGGCTAATTCTGCCTTTAGTATTCTGCATTTTTTATTTTAAATTATCTGGCACATGAAGTTTCAACTATTCAATAGAAGGAATGATATAATTATCTTCTTCATTGGTTTGTCTTTGAGCTTCTATATCATCTTCAATAAATATCATAGCTTCTAATTCATGCTCATCAAGTGAAAGATTAGTAATTTTTAATATTTTCATATCATCAAGAGACTCAAATCCATATCGGAAATGAGAGAAACTTGCTCGCAAACACGGAAGTAAATACGACACGTCTTTTTTTTTCGGATTTCTTTTTGTTTTTCAACGGACACTCGTATCGGATACGCGTGTCCTTTTGAAATTAAATAGTATTTTAATTTGATACGGCTTTGGTATATCTGACACGTATCGGTGGAATATCGGAGGCGTATCCGTGTATCGGTGTATCGGATACAGCGCGCCTTCATAAATAGGTGTATCGGTACAACATAGGTCTTCTGTATCAAAAAGTAAAGGGTCATGTTTGGTTGGGTAAACCTTGGGCAATAATTTATGGTGTATTCATCGAATATGCATATGCAGTTCAAGTCAGAGCTTATGACATCACATATTTTGGAGCCCAAATGCAGTTTGGCTGCACCTAAGCCCAAAAACACTGCTGGTACTAGAAGGTCTATGCAGGTACAGGAGAGCAACACAGTTCTTTTCGGGCCTCCAATTCCTGAACTCAAGTGCAGAGTAATTGATTTTTCTTATTTTATATATTTTCTATGATTAATTAAGGCTTTGGAAGAAGAGTTTCTCTTATAATTAAGTATTAATAAATAATTGGGTGGGGTACACTGACTACAAATATGGCTGCAGACATATGCTTATTATCTCATGTATATATGGGCAAACAGCAACATTGTTCAAGAGGCTCTCAATGTCAAAAAGGTATAAGATTTTGAGTTATTCTCATATTAAATGCATGCATGGAACTGATCGATTATGTTTGAATGAAGCAACTTGGGCAAGAAATACAAATCCGTAAAAACTTTATAGAAAAATATTTGATGAGGATACTCTAATAAAATTTAGGTGGATATGATGAATTTTAAAACACATAAATTTAATTTAAAATTAATATAATTATTTAAAAATTACATATTTTAAAATAACTTAAAATTGAATCAGGCTATACAGACCCAATTTATTTCCAAATGTTATCTACTAATTATATGTTGGAAATAGGGAACAGTGAAAGAGTGGCAGAGATGCCTTGACTTGAATTATTATAAAAAGGATATAAGCAGCAGCCTTAAATATCAGGTTAATATCACAACCAGCGGGTATCGTGCATTGGTTTACAGGTGAGAGGCACAAACTTAGCTGACAGAAACTTTTTCAATCATTCAATCTGTTTCTCTATCTCTCAGACACATATATTTGTTTCTTTTGGTGCAGCGGTGATCATGACATGCTTGTCCCTTTTGTTGGCACAAAGGAGTGGGTAAAATCCCTTAAATTCTCTGTCACTGACCGGTGGAGATCATGGCATGTGGGTGGCCAAGTTGCTGGGTAAATCTTAATTACTTGCTCTTTAATAATGGGAAAATAATATATATTAAAAAAAAACTATAGTTGGTCGTGGTTAATTTTGGAGGAATGTATGAATTTATTTTTAAATTTTTTATAATAGCACATAATGATAGCTCATTTTTCTCTCATTGGCTCCATAGATACACAGAATCCTACTCCAATAATCTGACCTTTGCGACTGTTAAGGTAAAGCTTTTCATATTAAATGCTCTTGGTAATTAATTACTTGTAATTGATTTCTTAAGCTTGGTTTGATTGTATTTGTATCTTATGAATAGGGTGCTGGACACACAGCTCCGGAATATAAGGCTAAGGAATGTTTAGCCATGTTTCGAAGGTGGATTTCTCACAGATTACTGTAATTCATGCAACGCATAATGTGCACAGATTCATGGTGTGGAACCGCAAAACTTGTAGAGAAAAGAGAGATGAACAGGGCAAGAACAAGGCAGGGAATGAAGAAGAAGATGCAGAAAACGCGAGAGAGGATAAAAAGCTACTTTCAATATTTCATATCAAGTGTGTACCTTATGTATAATACTTCCTATATAACTAATTGTTGTAAAAGGGAAATAACTAGAGAACGTTCTATGATGCCCACTAGTTGGCATAAGCAATTAAACATAAATAAAGATAGTAGTGGAAGAAGCAAGTTCGGTAAGTGTGGCAGAGGACGGTAGCTGGTCCATTGGGTCAAGATAGTCCATATCAAATCTCCCCGGCTTCGAGAGGTTCCTCACCTGAGAAAATTGAGTGGGTTATACCTGTATGAGATGGCTTGTAAGCGAAGATGTCGGACATATTAAAAGTTGTTGGAGTTAGAAATTCTAGTGGAAGATCCACAACATAGGCGTTATCATTGATGCGCCTCAAAATGGGTACCGATCCAATTTTGAGTGGGCTTAACTTGGAATAAGTTCATGGTTGAAATCTTTCTTTGCGCATTCTGACTATTACCAGATCACCTGGATTGAAAACCGCCTTTCACCTGTGCATCGGCAAAGCTAAGATTACCTGTTTGTAGCTATCGTTAGCAGCTGATAGCTTGGCTTTGACATCTTCTAGCATTTTTGTATAATTTTCAGTGGTTTCAAATGCTGATTTGCTCTTCCATTTAGGGAGGATAGAAATATCAACAACGTGGTTAGGCACTTTAGTGTAGACAATGTTAAATGGATATTGTTCGGTGGATCGGTTGGCCATGGAATTATATGCAAATTCTGCTTGGCCTAAATAATCATCCCACTATTTTGGGTGTTCATGGGCTACACATCGTAGCATATTTACTAGCGAGCGATTAACCACTTCGGTTTGGCCGTCGGTTTGTGGATGGTAGGCAGAGTTGATTAATTTCAGTCCTTAGGCATTTCCACAATTCTCATCAAAATTGGCTTACAAATTTGTCATCGTGGTTCGATGTAATGCTGCAGGGCATTCCCTGTAGCCGGACGATCTCTTTAAAGAAGAGAATAGCCACGTTGAGAGCATCGAAAGTCTTTTTACAAGCGAGGAAGTGAGTCATTTTGGAGAACCTGTCGATGACGACCATTATGGAATATGCATCTCGCTTTGTTCGTGGCAATCCCAAAACAAAATTCATGCTTAAGTCTTTCCAAATGGAATTCTGAATTCAGCAGTGGTAATGGCATATATAACCCGGTGTTCTAGGCCGTTCCCTTGCATGCTTGACAAATTGGACACCTCTCCACAAATCTTATAACATCACGATGCATGTGTGGCCAATAAAATCTATTATGCATCTAATCTAGTGTTTTGGTCTTGCCCGCATGAGCGGCTAATCCCCCACTATGCATTCCTTGATAAGATGCTCTCGCCATGATGAATCTGGTACGCACAACAAATCTCCTTTGAATAAATAATCAAGCCAGAGTGAGAAGTCCTAGAATGAGGTAGCAGAAAAATTGGACAGTTCGGTCCAAGCTGAAGAAAAATTTTGGTCTGTGGCATATAACTCTTTAAGACTTTGGAGTATTTTGTCTGTGGCATATAACTCTTTAAGACTTTGGAGTCCTTGTAATTCTGTCTGCAACTTGATTACTAAAGCTGTGTGTTGGCTTAGTGTGCCTGCAACTCTATTTTGTGCTCCCGATTTATATTTCAAGATGAAACTAAATCGTTGTTGTAGGAAGGTGATCCACCTATTTACCGTCTTTTGGCTGTTAATAAATTGGAGTGCATGATTGTCGCTGATCAAGATGAAATCCTGTTGGAGCAAATAATTCTCCCATTGCTTCAATGCTCAGAAAATGGCATATAATTCTTGCTTATAGGCAGACCAACCCTGGCGGGCGGGACTCAACTTTTCACTGAAAAATTCAATGGGCCGATCTTATTGTGACAGGATAGCCCCGACGTCCACAGCTGTGTGCACATGAAACGGCTTGTCGAAGTCGGGAATGGCCAGCACCGGAGCTAAACTCAGTGCACATTTGATAGTTTCAAAACTATTTTGTTAATCTTGAGTCCAGTGCAGTGTTTTGTCCTTGTCCTTGAGACAATCCGTGAGGGGTGCCACATTTATGTTTCCGCGACTTAGTGCCTCTGATACCAATGTGGTGTGGAACCGCAAAACCTGTAGAGAAAAGAGAGAAGAACAGGGCAAGAATAAGACAGAGAATGAAGAAGAAGATGCTGAAAACGAGAAAGAGGATAATAAGCTGCTTTCAATATTTCATATCATGTGTGCACCTTCTGTATAATACTTCCTATATAACTACTAATTGATGTAAAAGGGAAATAACTAGAGAATGTTCTATGGTGGCCACTAGTTGGCATAAGCAATAAAACACAAATAAAGATAGTAGTGGAGGAAGCAAATTCAGTAAGTGTGGCAGAGGGTGGTATGCTGGTCCGTTGGGTCAGGATAGTCCACATCAATTCAGCTCTAGATTTATTGCAGAAATGCATAGCTGTCATTGAAATAAAATGTATTAATTTAAATTATTAAAGTTTATCATATAAAATTTTATATTATTAAATTCAATCTCCCTCTCTCTCTCTCCAGCTGCCATCATTCCCTCTCTCTCTCCCCCTTCTCTCTCCTTTAAGTTTTATGAGAGTAATACACTCTTTTAAATGGCTGTATCCCCTCTCTCTCTTATGTGAGAAGTACGTCAAATTGCACGGCGTATTTGCTCTTATTTAAATTTTATTTAATTAATGCTCTTTTTATTAATTTTGATAATAATGCTGCTCCTTTATAAAATTTCTCCAATGTATTATTTGACCGTATATCATAAAATATATTTTGTTTAGAAGTTGTTAGGAGTTGGCCTTTTATTGATTGATGTAGCTCAACATTTTTTTTGGGAAATTTTGGAGCCTTAGCTCATGTATTAATAAAACAGAAAGTTACAAGTAAAAGGAAATAAAAAACAATAAGAGAAGATCTCCATCGTTAAAGGAGAAATTCCCCATAAAAATCAAAACATAAAAAATCCAAAATACAAATGGGGTGAAGGAGGGGACTCAGGAAAACAAAGAGAGCATTACAAAATACATCAGAAATCAGTATACTTCAGACTGGCTAATAAACACCACCAATCAAAATTGGCCCCGGTTGCCACAGGCCAGCAAAAAAAGGGATCCAGAAACCAGGCACATGGGCCGTCCAAGGGACCAGAGAAAAACCGTCACTAGAGCCAGTCCCGCAATGCTCTCTTAACATCATCGTCCCGGCCAAAAAATACCTTCCAGCAAAATCTTGGAGATAACACCATCCATCGCAACTAAAATCATAAAATTCCAGCATATTTATGATTGAGCCTGTCCAAATTCTTCAATTTCTTCTTTTTCCCTCAAATAATAGACTTAATATCATCAGCCACCGCCATGGGAGAAAGCCAAATATTAGTGAACCGTCTACTGTTCCTCTCCCTCCAAATTTGATAAACAATACAAGCCATGATGGAGAAACAAAAATTTTTCTCTAAAGGAGAAGAACTGAGCGAAGAGTCCAGATAATCAAAAGCCATAAGAAGATTAGGCCATGATGTAGCTCAACATGACATGCATGTGCTTCCGTCAAAATCAAATCAATGATAGGCTCTATTTAAGCACCACGTTCAATTCTAAAGTGCTGATTTTTTATTTGCAGGAACAATCTTTTTAATTTTTATCAAATATTCTTAATATTATAATTAATAAGTCATAATTTTTCTAAACTAAAATAGTTTAACGGGTTAGATTCGGATTATTTGGGTCACATTCAAATTGACCTTTTTGACTAGTTTATAAAACGGGCTAAGTTCGACTTAACTGAATCAAGATCGGATTCAAATTCAACATATCAACTTAATTTGACAGCTCTATACTCATACGATTTTGCAAATATAGAGTAGTACTTGTAATGATACGTTAAGAGTTATAGAATTAATATATGGCTATTAAACTTGATAAATAATCCATTGCTCGTTTATATTTCACGTTATATCATTTATCGCATAGGGCCATTGCTTACCTTTCGATCTACCGACCAATTGATTGCAGACATACTTGGCCATTCTCTTTATTATGGAGCAGCAGAAGCTGTTTTTATTTTAAATTAAATTCTTATGCTGCTTCTATATGGTAATAAATTTTGGGCCTTTTTTTATTTTATTAATGTTTTAATACAAGATAAAATATATATTTAATATCTTATATTAGTTTTATATACACAGGCGGACCCACGTAATGTTCAGGGTGGGCAAATGCCCACCCTCAAAAAAAAAAAAAGTATATGAAGAGGGATAGTTTTGGTAATTTGCCCACCCTCAAAATACTCTTTGCCCTAATCTTTTAAACTCCTGCCAACGGTCCCTATTCCAGCCGCTCTTTATTTCGCAAAATCCCGCTTCCGCTCGGCAGTGAAGAGCACTCGTCTCCGCTCGGCAGTGGGGCATCTTCTTCGGCAAATCGCAAGCATTCTCCATTTTGGCCTGGAGTCCTCAACGTCTCCACCGGCTTCGTCTCCGCCGGCTTCGTCTTCGCGAGCGGTAGACGGCAGTCACCGCAAGCGCAGATCTCGCCGCTCGGCTCGCTCTTCGTGCTCACGACCTCAAGGTAACTCGCCAGTCGCCGCATTTCCTGTTGTTGTGTTTATTTTTCCTGTTATTGTGATAATCTGGCATTCATGAGGCATGAAAGAGGGCTTGAAAATCCTAAACCATGGTGCTACCTTGTTTAGATAGAAATTCTGTCATTTTCTTCAACTATACAGTGAAAATCAATAAGGTACTAAATGTATGCTTATGTTAGGATTAGTGTCGTACACAGCATGAAGAGCCAGGTTGATGGTGGATGTTAAGCATAACTAAGCTGCCTTGGTAAAACTTTGTTTCTTATGGTGATGGTATGACAACTTAGAGATGACCTATAGCTTAACATCCCTATTAGTTGTAGACTTGTATTACTTGTAGACTTGTAGAAACAGAAATTTCATTAAAAGGATACAACTCATTCTCAGTTAATGTCAACTTGATTGATATGTTTTAGATAGATTGCCTAACCAAAAAACTACTTATTTTACTAGAAATGGAAAGATTCTTGAAGCGAAAAGAACGTGTCGAAATTGATATTAACAATCTTCTAGCTGATCCTGGCCTTCGACCATCAATATGGAGTTATGATGTGAATGAGCGTGATAAAGTTCGTAGAGCTTATATGTTAAAAGGGCCGCATCAACCAAAAAATCATTGTTTCCCCCAAACAGTCATAGAAAATATTGCACGTAGGTTCAATTCAAAGTGGTTTGAAGAATTTTCTGATTGGATAGAATACAGTGTACAAAAAGATGCAGTATTTTGCCTATATTGCTATTTATTTAAGTCTCAAGATAAAGCTAGTACTTCCCAAGGTGGAGGAGACGTATTTGCTGGTGAGGGATTTAAGAATTGGAAGAGAAAAGAGAAGCTTTTGAGCCATGTTGGAGATCACAACAGTGCACACAACAAGGCAAGACATAAATGTGAGGCTTTAATGAAACTTCAAGAGCATAGTATTCCCGCTTTATGGTCGAGCAAAGAAGAAAAGCAAAAGAAAGAATATCGCACTATGCTAACTGCAGCTGTTGATTGTGTTCGATTTCTTATTCGCCAAGGCCTATCATTTCGTGGACATGATGAATCTTCTAGCTCCAATAATCAAGGGAATTATGTAGAACTATTTCAGTTTCTTGCAAATCATAATGAAGAAGTCAGAAAAGTTACATTTGAAAATGCAAATGCAAAGTTAAAATTGATTGCACCAAAAGTCCAAAATTCAATATCAGCCGTCCATTCAATCACTCTCTGTTCGCCCCTGATCTCACACCTATTTACAAGTCATGCCACTCCAGAAAAACTATAAATAGACCCCTCATTTCTCATAAGAGGAGACTCAAGCAAGAAGAAGAGAAAGAGAAGAGAAGAAGAAGAGTAAGGGAAGGAGAATCAGCTCCTCCTCGACCACCACCGGAGTTCCTTCCGCCGCCTGAATAACGCCGGAATTCTGCCGGATATTCAGGGGACGCCGGAACTTTGCACAACTTTGTAACTGAATTTTAATTCAGAAGAAACTCATTGTAATATAATCGTCCTAACTTGTGGGACGAATTAGCCTCTTGTATCTCAAACGACACGAGTGGAACTTTTCAACTGGGAGTGGCCCCGTGGTTTTTCCCCTTTTTAGGATTTTTTACGTAAAAATCCTGGTGTTCTTTTATCTTATGTTTGTGTGTGCTAGATATTCGTGCAACGCTCAAACAAAAATTTTCTAACTCTACCGCCGCGTATATTCTAGTCCGCAACAGTTTGGCACCGTCTGTGAGAAACATTATCCCACAACTTCAATTATTGCTATGATGGTCAACAGGCGTAGCAGTCGTATCGTTGGAGCTTCTCGCTCCAACTCCCACCAGTCCAGAAATCAGTCTATTAATCATAGACGCCCGATATCTGCCCATTTTCATCTTGGGGGGCAGAATGCTGCCAGAGAAAGAACCTCATGACCATCTTTAGAAGAGAGAATCCGAAAGTTTGAAGAATCTCAGAATAAGATCCTTCAACTCCTGTGAGAAAATCGGCAACCAACACTAGCACAGCGGAAGGAAGTTCTTCACCCTCAGAATCCATCACGGGTTGAAGATGTTCAATTCAAACATCCCCAAACAGAGATTCGTCTTCCTCCACTAAGAAGGCATCCGCCGTCACGGCAGGATAACGAACTTGTTGATACAACAAGTTCTACACATCCTTTGCCCTCAACTCGGCAGCCTCACATTCTCCCAAATCTCCCAAAAGACTTAGCCCAACCACACATTGCTGAACTACCTCACAATGCCCTACGTCATGAACTACGAAGGTTGGTACGGGAAGAGTTCCCCCAAGGGGATGTGAGGCAAACTCTCTAACAAAGGAATTTTTATTGCGTCCGGTAAAAATACCAATCATACCGAGTGTACCCAGCGCCTGTACCGAGCACTTTAGTGACGTGGCATTTTGTTATTGGTTTTCGAATGCATTCGGTAACCTGACGAAATCATTACTCCTAACAAAGGGACTTCCATGAGTCATCACCTCTAACTGAATCCATTCTTCAGCATCCCATTCCAGTTGGATTCAAAGTACCCAGCATCGAGTCTTAATATGGGACATCTGACCCGTATGATCATATCAACCATTATAGAACCATCATGCATATCCAGCAAGCCTCAGACGCATTCCTTAGTCAGGTTTTTCCTTCCACCCTTAAAGGACATGCTCGAACGTGGTTCTATTCACTTCCATCCAGGACGATCCCCTCATTTGTCAAATTGGCCAAAGCTTTTGTTGAACAGTTCGTAGCCAATCGAAGAATAGCTAAAGATTCTTCCCATCTCTCTGGAATCTGTCAGAATGAAGGAGAATCGTTGAAGAAGTATTTTTCAGCGATTCTCCACTGAAGCTCAACAAATTCCATGAGTGGATCCTGAACTCTTGAGAGGGGTCTTTCTTGGAGGCCTTCGCCCTGGCCCCTTCTATTCGGCACTCATGCGTGACACCATTCCTTCATACGCTGATTTAATCTATCGTGTAGAAGTTCAAATCTCGACAGATGAAACCATAAACACCCATAGAAAGCAGTTTGAGCAGACTAATAGGAAGCACAAGGGTGCACCCGGGACATATAATTCAACCTCACATTGAAAGAAGTAAGGGAAGAACAATCTACCTCATAGACCTCCATTACCACGGCGAGAACCTCGATAGGAGAAGGAATACACTCCACTCAATACATCTCGAGCAAATGTATTAATGGAAATCCGAGATCAAAATATAGGAAAATGGCCGCATCCTTTGAAGTCGAACACATGAAATCAAGATCAGTACTACCACTTTCATCGTAGTCGTGGCCACACTACCGAAGCCTGTAGACAACTCAAGGAGGAGATTAAAAGACTTATCCGTCAAGGCTATCTTCGACAGTTTATTTGAGATTCACCTACTCGAGAGGAAACTCATCCCGCTGGGGGGAAAAATCAACAGAGGCCACCGGTGAATAATCGAATAGCAGTTGGTGAAATTGAGACAATCGCTGGAGGCCCCTTGTTATCTGACCAAGTCTTTTTGGATGTAAATGAAAATCCAACTCCAAAAAAGGCTCGTATAGACCACTCTATCTCCTTTGATGATTCTAATCTGGAGGGAGTAAAAACCCCTTATCAAGATCCGCTTGTTATCAATGCAGGAATAGGTGACCCATATTACAATGTCAAAAGCATTCTTGTGAATAATGGAAGCTCCGTAGATGTCCTATTCTATTCCACTTTTCTCAACATGGGTCTCTCAAGAAAAAAGCTTCAACCTGCTGCAGGTCCTTTGTATGGATTTGATAATCAACCTATACGAGCAGAAGGGATAATCAATCTCCCAGTTGTACTTGGAGAATTTCCTCGACAGTCTACACACTCCATTCAGTTCATCGTTGTAAAGTCATGATCAGCTTACAACGCTATATTTGGGAGGCCACTACAGTCAACTTTTGGGATTGTTGTCTCTATCCCTCACCTTAAGCTGAAGTTCCATACCCTGACAGGAGTTAATGTGGTATGCGGAGATCAACAAATAGCACAAACCTACTATCTCAGGCAGGTCAAGTCACGCCCAACAGTTACTCTGAGCATCAAGGATTTTGATCTCAGGAGCGAGGATATCCCTCAAAGAGCTTTCCCTGTAGAAGACCTTACTGCTATACATATCTCTAAAGAATATTTTTCGAGGAAGGTGCAGATTGGATCACTTTTCTCAGACGACGAGAAGAAAAAATTCACATATTTTTTATGAGAAAATCAGGATATTTTTGCATGGAGTCCAATAGATATGCCCGGAATTGACCCCGAAGTTATTGTACACTCCCTCAAAATTGATCTGGTATGCAAACCTATCATTGAGAAGAAATAAAATTTTGCACCAGATCGTCAGCAAGTAATCAAACAATAAGTGGATAAACTCTTGGAAGCCAGGTTCATATGAGAGGTGAACTATCCTACTTGGCTGGCAAATGTTGTCAGGGTGCGAAAGGGGAGTGGAGTGTGGAGAATGTGTATAGATTATACATATCTCAATAAAGCTTGCCCGAAAGATAGCTTTCCACTTCCTCGTATTGACCAGTTAGTCGATAACAACTCTGGACATCAGATGTTTAGCTTTATGGATGTCTACTCCGGCTATAATCAAATAAAGATGAATCCTGCTGATGAAGAAGCAACATCTTTTCAAAGAGACAGAGGATTGTATTATTATCGGGTAATGCCCTTCGGGCTCAAGAATGCTGGAGCAACTTATCAACCTCTCATGAATAAGGTTTTCAAAACCCTTATTGGGCGTAACATGGAGGTGTACGTGGATGACATGTTGGTGAAGAGTTTTAAAAAATCTCAACATATCTAAGTTGGAACAATGCTTGCATTTGTTGAGACATTACAATATGCGGCTCAACCCTGTCAAATGAGCCTTTGGAGTCGCTTCTGAAAAATTTTTGGGGTTTATGGTAACCCATAGAGGAATCGAAGCCAATCTAGAAAAGATCAAGGCGTTAAGAGATATGGTGCCACCTAAGAACATCAAAGAGGTCCAAAGGCTAAATGGAAGAATTTCAGTGTTGTCTCGTTTCCTAGCACGTTCAGGAGATAAGTATCTGCCCTTCTTCAAGGTACATAGAGGCACTCGCAACTATGGGTTCCAATAGACAGATGAGTGCCAAGAAGCCTTTGAACAGCTACGAAAGAATTTGGCATCTCCACCGCTACTTTCTAAACCAACGTCTGGAGAAAAGTTATATTTATACATAGCTGTTTCTGCTCATGCCATTAGTTCGGTCTTAATACGAGAAGAGAATGTTGTATAATGCCCCATCTACTATGTCAGTAAGATCCTATCTAAAGTAGATGGATGTTATCCCTTAGCAGATAAGATGGCATTGGCGTTAGTTTATTCTGTCAGAAAATTATGTCCTTACTTTCAAGCCCACTCAATTAGAGTTTACACAAATCTGCCTCTGAGAAATTTTTTACAAAAGCCAAAAGCATCAGGTAGGCTCATCAAGTGGTCTGTATAGCTGGGAGAATTCGACATCCACTACTTTCCTAGACCCGACATCAAATCTCAAGCGCTCGCAGATTTTGTAGTCGAGTGCACTATCCCGGTGTCTAACATTCAGCAAAGTAATTTGCCTTCTCCTCCATCTTGGACATTGTATGTCGACGGGTCTTCTGGAAGTTCTAGCGCTGAAGCCGAAATTGTTAATTTCTCCTCATAAAATTACTATTGAATATGGGCTCCGACTCAAGTTTCCGGCAATAAATAACACAGTAGAATACGAGTCCCTCATTATCGGATTGAGACTAGCAATCGACTGTGAGGTCTAGAACCTAATAGTCCGCACTGATTCTCAACTAGTCGCCTCTCAGGTGGAAGGAGAGTTCAATATCCACAATCAACAACTGGCCCAATATTTCTGCCTTGCAAAGTTATATTTTACCCGTATAAAAGAGCATCAGATCATACATATTCTCCGAGAGCAAAATGCGAGAGCAGATGCTCTTTCCAAGCTTGCTACATCAACGATGGGAGATGTCTATAAAAGGAAGTGCATCGAGGAGATCCACTTTCCAAGTATTCATGTTCCGTGGGTCATAAAATCAATCGATGAACCAAGGGAGGCATCTTGGATTGATCCCATCTTATCTTTTTTACAACATAGAGACTGTCTGAAGAACCCATGGCTGCAACAAAACTTCGAAGACAAGAAATAAACTTCACCATTATTGGAGGCGAGTTGTATAAGCGCGCCTTCATCAAACCATATCTCAAATGTTTCCTGCCTTCATAAGCTGATTACGCACTTCGAGAAGTTCATTTAGGAGTTTGTGGAGAATATTTGGGAGGGAGAGCATTGGCTTACAAGATCATGAGATAATGATTCTATTGGCCTACAATAAAATAGGACGCACTTGAGTTTACTCAAAAGTGCAAAAACTGCCAATTGCATTCCAATCTCGCTCATATACCCGCTCTGGAGCTTGCATCAATACAGAGTCCTTGGCCTTTCGCCTAGTGGGGAATTTAAATAATGGGACCCTTTTCTATAGCCACGAGATAATAAAAATTCATCATCCTGACTGCAGATTACTTCACCAAGTGGGTGGAAGCATAACCCTTGGAAAAAATTAATGAAGCGAATGCCAAACAATTCTTATGAAAGAATATAGTCTGTCGCTTTGGTAATCCTGCAAGAGTCATCACTAACAACGGGACTCAGTTTACAGGGAAGATCTTTACATCATTATGTAAAGATTTTCATATTCAGCTTGTCCACACAACTGTTGCCCATCCTCATGCAAATGGGCAAAAACAGAGGTTACAAATTGAACAATTCTGAAAGGGTTGAAGACACGCCTAGGAAAGGCTGGGCGCAATGGGCTGAAGAACTCCCAAATGTCCTTTGGGCTTATCGGACCACTGCCAGAACTCCTACAGAAGAAACCCATATAACCTCTGTTTCGGTACAGAAGCGGTCATACCAGTTGATATTGGAGTCCCGAGCAACAGAGGCCAAACTTTTGACTCCAATGACAACGAGGAGAGGCTCAGGACAAATTTAGATATCCTCCCTGAAGTACGAGATGAAGCCTCACTTAGAACCGCTGCATACCACCAACGAAATGCTCGTCATTCGAATCAGAGAGTGAAACCTTGACCCATCTCCATTGGAGACTTACTTCTGTGAAGCATCGAAGCCGCTGGAAAGGGACCTTAACGCAATAAGCTTTCCCCCCTCTAGAAAGGTCCTTACTTGGTGGTAGCTATGGTTAAGCCTGGAACCTTCAAACTAAAGGATGTCAGTGGAAAAATACTCCCCCAAACTTAGAATGTGGACAACCTTCGCAAGTAATATCAGTAGAAGTTAATACTACTATCTTTTTTGTGTGATGTTGTTCGTAGGATTTGTCTTGTTTTATGTCCCCTCAAGTAGTTGTGCGTTGTATCTTTCAAGTTTTTCGTGCATCCTGTGTGTGTTGATTGTATAAAAACACTTTTTCTGTATCCCTAAGCTTTACTAAGGAATTGTTGTATTGTCTTATATAATGCAGTAATGTGACGTTCACTTTATCGTGATACTATTTCTTCTCCTCAACATGATTCGAGAAATACATAATCTACATTATATCTCAATCACTGAACAATCAATCCCAAGGGGATTTGATCCGACCTCTTCCATACAGGTTAAAATCATCAAGCCCACGCTTTGATTAACAACCTCGGATAGGTCAAGATATCCAAAGAAGATATCTCTCACATTCATTTAATTCTAAAAAGACCACCAAAATATTTGAGTCAATCTCATATACTTATGAAAAAGAGAAACCTCTTTTTTATATATATAAATCACTAAAATATCAAGTACATCATACAAACACACGAACAACAGAAACACACATACATTCATTATAAAGAAAACAAAAGTGATACATACAACATTAGAGTAATCCTACAGAATCTCAAGGTCATCATCGTCTTCATCCAAACAAAAAATATGCTGCAACACACTCTTCACCACCAGAGTCTGAAGAAGGATCACCAGAAGCCTGGTTGGGAGTCAACCCCTCAATCCCCTCCATTCTTATAATGCGCTGCACGAACACCCTTCATGAAACCTTTGATGAAGCCATCTTCTATAAGCTCTGCCTCTAAAGCCTTCACCTCTACATCATAAATATGATCGTGAGCTTCCTGAACTTGGTTCTCAAAAATTATGTTGAAGGTATAAGATTTCTTGAACTCGTATACAGCCGTAGACACTGACAGTAAAGCTTCTTTCTCTAACAACATATTCAGGAGCTTCTTGTTCTTAGCTTCAAGGATTTGCTGATCTTTCAATTGTTGGTTTTTCATCGCCTGTGCCTCCACCAACTATATATGTAAATGATCCATCCTCTCATTTTGGGAGGAGGCTAAAGTGATCCTGTTTGCCAATTCTGCTCTACACTATTCAAGTTGATCCTCCACCATCTTCATCTCGTTCACTTTGCCATCATATTTCTTCTTATATTCCCCCTAAAGGTATTTAACCTTCACGAATTCATCGTTCCAATTATCCAAGGTTTTATTCACCTCAAGTTGCTGTTCCAAATGAGATAACAAGTGAGAAATATATCCCTGAAAATGTATATATATACACAAGGGAAAAGGAGAGAGGGCGAACTCACCAGCTCATCAGCTCGTCGACGACCGATGCACTTATATTTTAAAACATCCTCTGGAATGTATATCTTGGACGGAGAGAAATGAGGACCTTTGCTGGCAACCATCAAAACTTCATCCGACTTTTTCTTATTTGACGCCTGCGAATCTCCCTCACTCTCTGGTCGCTTGGATTGATCTTTTTGGATCTCTGGAACTTTCACATATTTTTTCAATATCTGTACGTGCGATCTCCCTACTTGAGTAGATAATCCCACCTTGAATAATTATTCTTCGTCTATGTATCTGCTCAAATAACACACCTCATAACGGAGGAGGTTAATGTCAGGAAGCTTCAGAATCCTCAATAAATCTTTCACTCCAATATGAAGGGGGATGGGCAACTCCTTCAACTTTCTCCATTTTTCTTGAAGATTCCAATCATTTTGCATGAAAAAGAAGTCGTTAATCCAGTCTTTCAATGGGTCCCGAGTGCGAATATCCAACCACTTGGATCTAAAGGAGATATGACTCTGCGTATCGCTAAAGAGATGCCCCATCCAAGAAAGATAATCTGAAGACAACACCACTATGCGGTCTCTAAAAAGCACAATCAAGCCTATTACGATCGACATGGCCCTATAGGAAAATTAAGATAAACTCACTCCACAGATCGTCAGAATGTCAAGCAATTCAGGGGGTGGTGGAAATTGCAGCCCCGCTCGCAAGCTAAATTCGTACACCGTCACATATCCCGGGGGAGGAAAGCAAGCGCGATCAGGTCTCGCCGGCACCTTCATCACCAAATCGTTAGGAAAATGGAATTTTTTCCTAAAAGAAATCAAGGAATCACCAGTGATGGTGGAGATAACATCATCAGTCTTCAATGCCTTGTGGATCTTCTTAGCACCCTCAGATCGGTCGTTAGGATGATCTTCTTTGGCGGGAGGATTTTTTGTGGATGCATGATCACCCATTCCAACTTCTGTACTAAAGAGGGGCACAAATCTGAGTAGGGAAAATCACCTATGAAAGATAGCGGAAAACCTCTAGAGTAAGAAGAAAAAGGAGGGAGAAAGAAAGAGGAGAAGGAGAAAATCTCCGACTTCCATACTAGAGGAGGGGCACTGAGTCGAGTAGGCAAAGTCACCTACCCGAAAACAGCGGAGAGCCTCAACTATCAGAAAGCTAGAGGGAAAAAATGAAGAGAACAAGAAGAAAACTCTAACTCCTGTACAAGAGGAGGGGCACTGAATTAGGTATGGAAAATCACCTACTCAAAAACAGCGAAAAGCCTCAATTGTTAGAGAGCCAAAGGGAGAAGAAGAGATGGTGCAATTTTTCTAAAGGCCTTGGGGGCCTATTTATAGTCTTCAAATGAGAAGAGAACAGTTTTTAGCATTTTTAAATTTTCCTAATTTTTCTAATTTTTTTTTTAATTTTTGAAGTTTTTTGGGATTTTTTAGAAATTTTTTCAACCCAAAAAAGGCAAAAAAATAGTTTTTTTACGAGAGGTGGGGCCCACTTGAGGCGGTGGGCCAAACCGCCCCTTCTCTCTCCTTGAAACGGTGTGAACAGCACGCGGATTCGTGGGGAAACCACACGGATCGACATCCAGCACACGGAGGCGCAACACATGCGGGGCATGCGGGGGCGCAGCACCGCGCAGGCGTAGCCCAAGCGCGGGCGCGGGGTACCGCGCGAGCGCTGTTCCGCGCCGGCGGCGGTGGCCGACCTGTCGGTCCTGTGGTTCGGCTTCCCGGTCCGTTCCGGGTCTGTTTTCTCGCCCTGAAAAGACCAAATCATAAGTTTTTGTGGTCCCCGGGACCATTTTTTGATGTTCTGAACTCAATTTTGGCACCTTCAAAGCCATTTGGAGCTCCTATACACAATATTAAGTCTGACTCACTCAAAAAAAATTCTCCAAAATTTGTGATGAGTATTTTCGGACTTCTGGAACTACGACGTCTGAAAATAGGGGGCAACTGATATATCCTCTAAAAATCATCTTGATCAAGCACGAATCTCGAGGCAAAATCAAATCAAAAACTTCAAAAATTAAATTCGAGAACATATGAACTTCGATTTCAGCAAGCTTATATTCAAACTGAGCGTCTCGGAAATACGAACCCAACGACACCAAATTTAACTCAATCTAAGCCCAAATGAGCCAAAATCAAGCACCCAAAGTGATATTGGAAAGTTCGTACCACAATTTGAGTTACCAAATGGTTTTTGATTTTAACGAGCTTATAGTAGAATTGAACGGCTCGATGAGATGAATCCCACAAGCCCAAGATCGCCGGATTCCGACATCATTAAGGCCTTTAAATGACTGACGAACGGTGTATGATCAAGGGATTCAATATCAGCCGTCCATTCAACCACTCCCTGTTCGCCCCTGATCTCACACCTATTTACAAGTCATGATACTCCAGAAAAACTATAAATAGACCCATCATTTCTCATAAGTGGGGACTCAAGCAAGAAGAAGAGAAGAAGAAGAGTAGGGGAAGGAGAATCAGCTCCTCCTCGACCACCGCCGGAGTTCCTTCCGCCGCCTGAATAACGTCGAAATTCTGCCGGATATTCAGGGGATGCCAGATCTTCGTACAAATTTGTAACTGAATTTCAATTCAGAAGAAACTCATTGTAATCTGATCGTCCTAACTTGTGGGACGAATCAGTCTCTTGTATCTCAAAAGATACTAGTGGAACTTTTCAATTAGGCGTGGCCCCATGGTTTTTCCCCTTTTCAGGGTTTTCCACGTAAAAATACTGGTGTTCTTTTATCTTCTTTTTGTGTGTGCTAGATATTCATACAATGCTCAGACGAAAATTTTCTAACTCTACCACCACATATATTCTAGCCTGTAATATATATATATATATATATATATATATTATATATATATATGTCATTGTTGTGTGTGTGTGTAACTTGAGCCAGGTCCAAGAACTCAACTAGCCAACTTAGCACAAATGGATCTGAGTGTTCAATGTTGAACTCTTGGGTTCACTAAAGGAATACATGGATTTTTCAACAGATTTTCTTCTTTTTCCTCTGAAGATTTTACTGACAGATTTTCAGCGATATCCAAAGCAGTTTTCATCTACTCACACCATTGGATTTTGTCTAAGATTCCAAAGGAAATTCATGCAGAATTACCAGCTGAATATTTTCCCATTAATTCTTACAAAAAAATTTTCCCAATAATCCAAAGTGGTCTCTCACCTGACTTCCTAACATATGTAAGCATATATTACAGGCGAGTTAATCCATGATTTTCAATTTTTTTTTTTAATCTTTGCATTTTGCTTTGATAATAACTATAAATCTCTCTAAATATCAGCATTACAACACAAAATTTTGAGTTAAGAGTAATTAGAATGCAAACTGATTATTATTAGTGCTAATTACTGACCTTAAACTCCCATAGTCAAATGTCCAGTGCCTCTTGAGGTATTTTCTTCCAAGATATATATGAAGCATCAAACTTGCTACGTATATGTCACAATAGATGAAAGCTGTATAAAGCATAAATTTCAAAATAGTTATCAAACTATCAAATTAAAACATTTTTTACCTACGTGTCGCCTTTAGGCTCTATAAGCACGTGGCCATCCGTCCTCGATGATATCGTACCCTTAGGTCGCTGCTATATAAATATAGATAATCCTCCTAGAATGACTGTGGAGTTGGTGGGTAGTAGAATATTGGTTGTGTGTATGGTGGGTATGGGTAGGTGAATGATTTTTGTGCTAGACTATTGTTATTATATTTGGCTCATTGCTCGACATTTTAAATATTATCATTCATTATTTTCATGGGTAAGGGCTCAATCAAGTTACATGTTATAGATAAATCTAAATTTACATTTCATAATCATGTATGTACTACATAAAGACATGAATGAAACTCATCTAGAATAGTAAGAATGACAAAACATGATAATGATGAGAATGGGAAAAGTAATTATGCTAGAGTGGTATCCAAAGATGCTCAAATTATAGTGTGAGGACTTGTGTCGGAGATGATGATGCAAATAATCAATATTGTTGTTTATGTGGCGGTGATGCTTAATAAAAGACAAGTATAAATATTGTAACTAATATGGAAAATCAAATGAAGCTATTTTAGATTATAAGGCAACTATTATTCAAGGAGAACTTGGAACTAACAATAATAAAAGATTGATTGCTCTGCATAAAAAAGACTTTTGGTGCTATAGAATGCCTTGAGTGTTTATATACTTGAAGGGAGGTTAGATAGCGATTGAGAAATAACATAAGAATTCAAGATAAAGCTAAATATGATGATATCATGGATCAAATTTATTTACATGTTTAGAGACTAGCTCCTTCCCTTATTAGTTAATAATAGATGCATGAATAGTTATTCATATTAATTTAGGAGAACATGTTAATAGTGTAGTATGAGTAATGCAGTAAGAGTTTGAATTTATAATACAAGCTTATTATGCCGCGTAGCTTTTGAGCATACTAAAAATATATTAATTAATGAGGTTAATTAATGAGGGGTCTAAAAATTTGATGTCATATAATTACATGTTCCACAAAAGATCAATGACTTGTTAAAAATTATGAAAATATCAAGATTGGTATTAATTCATCTAAAATAATATCACTTTTCTCATGTATAAATTTTTATATCAGTTAATATTTTAATATTATTGTAAGTAAATATAAATAACAAATACTCCCTTGTTTCCTTGATAGTTTGCCTCTCATAAAGGGGAAATTATTATGTGCGGACTCCATATGTAGCTCTACGTCCAGACTCCAATACAATATTGATATGTTTATTTATAATATTTGTCACATGTTTTTTTCTAATTTTTTGCGCGGCCTGATGACCCAATCTGGTCCAGAAGCAAATTGTATTTTTTTTTTAAAAGAAACCCACGTAAGCGCCCAAATATTTGAAGTTCTTGTGGGAAGACTATCTAATATTTAGGTTTTAGGGTTTTGGCGGAGTAATGTTCCCACCTAAGATAGGATTTCTCCTCAAAAGAAAGTTGGGGAAGAAAAGAGAGAAAGAGGCTATGAAGATGAAAATCAGTTTGGGGGACGTTAAATTCTCTAAGGAGATGGAAGGTGTTACGCAAAACGCTCAGGAAGACTTACTACATTCAACCATGGGAGATATGTCCGGGATATTATTCGTAAATTTTTAAACTCCAAAGAGGCTTTACCATTTTTCTATAAATATAGAGTTTTTAATGATTTAGGTTGTATCATACAAATCTTTTTTACTCCTCTGAAATTCTATTCTATGTACAAGCTTAGATACAAGTTTATATAAAAACTATATTGGTGTGTATTATTATTGATAGTTTTGATGTATACTGTTGTGTATCGCTGTGACTTTTTTGTATTGTCATACTTATATCAATATGATTCAATATGTTTCTTTTGTGCACAGGGAGTTCATAATTGTGAGAAGGAATCATACAATATATACTATAATTATGCTCATAATATTGATTTTGGTGTTCGCAAAAAACATCACCGTTTTGTTAGGGGTGGCATTTCTATTAGAGAAGACAATTGAATTAGTTATGTGATTGTTTAAAATATTTATACAAATAATGCGTGATAAACATCTCATAATAATATTTACTGATCAAGACTAGACAATGACTAGGACAATAGAAATTGCATTATCTCAAGCACATCATAGTTTGTGCCAATGGCACATCGCCAAGAAAGTTTCATCCACACTATGGTGCTTCAATTGCAACATCAAAATTATAGGCCTTTTTATATGTGTTTAAGCAAGTGTGATCATGAGGAGTTTGAGAGAACCTAGGCTGAAATGATCACTAAAGGGGGCCTCCACAGCTATGATTGGTTGAAGGAGCTTTATAGGATCAGGGATAAGTGGTAAATAGCATTCAATAAAAATTATTCTAAATTAGCATTATTTTAACATAGCATAGCGAGTCCACTATCAATGTGTATCATCTCATTTCAAAGCAACAAGTTCTATGGCTAATTGTTTTCTAGGCTTGGAGAAGGTGATGATGACTTCGTATCGGAATGAACACGATGAAGAATATAGATGTAGCTAGTTTGAAATAGTACTTGTAATAAAAAGTAGCTCAATACTAAAGCAAGCTATCTGATTTCATTCAAGAAAATTGTATTCATTTTTTGAAGAGGAATTTCCACATGGTGTATGTGGAATGTGTATATATTATGCCTAAAGTGACTCATCAATATTTTTCATCAAAAGCATATAAAAGATAGACTAGTCAATCTATTGAATTGTTCATTTTGATGTAAAAGAGTGTACCATTCAATATAATTGCAAAAAGTTTGGCATGATGGATTTACTATGTTCTCATTGCATGAGAGTTATAAGGTAGTTAGATATAATTAATATTCGTATGAAGTACTTACTACTGATGGTCGGCAATAACTAGAAAAGATATTTGTTTTGGTCGTACGTTCACAGGTTTGGGAAAGAAAAATATCACATCTCACGAGGGATGTAGTGGTATGATATTAAAAAAATCATCTTAGCATATTTGCATATGAAATTAACACACGAGCATAAGAATGAGAAGGTAGAATAGTACATGTTGGCTACAATGAATGACACGGCTGAAAATATAGACTTGATCCTAGATAGCAAGAAAAAGATCCACAAGTTTGTAGGCAACACATAATATGGGATTACAAATTGAAAGACCTATTAAAGTGCATGCCTAAAGGCATCTCTAATGCAAAATTGAGAGTCATTGAGAGAAGAGAAAATGTAAGAAAAAGAAACCTGTCGACCAGGCCACTACAACAAAATAATATTCATCGGTGAGTCAGGTCAAGTTCTCAAATATTCTAGAATGTTTCATAAAGGGATACATTCTCGGGTCATTAACTAGGGGTGTCAATATTGGATACGACCCGAAAACCCAACCCGAACATGACACGAAAATTTTGGGTTCGGCTTGACCCGAACCCGAACCGGGTTTGGTTCGGGTTAGAGTTTTCGACCCTTTTTAGAAATTGGGTCGGGTTGACCCAGAAATCCAAAAATGACCTGGATTGACCTGATGATTGAGCTGCCCACGTCAGCCCGTGGCAAATCCCACTCCTGCCCCATTTTCCTGCTGTCATGCCCTACTTGCCCGCTGCCCTTCCCGCATTAGCCCGTGGCAAATCACCACTGCCCTGCCCCACTTACCCGCCGCTGCCCCATCAGCCCGTGGCAAATCCCGTTCCTGCCCAACTGTCCCACTTGCTCGTGTGTCTGCATCATGCCCATCACGTGAAAATAGGCATGGTGGCAAGCTGCATGTCCCGAGGAGGCGAGGATGGAGGACCCGAGCCCGAGGTCCAAGTGAATCGCATGACCATGTCCAGGCCCGCATGATGGCTTGACGATTGCAGCGTCCAGGCCAGCGGCCACATCTAGGACCTCCAGGCGTCCGGCGGTCGCGCGTGTTGGCATCCACTTTCGGGTCGTGTCGAGTTGACCCGAACCCGAAGCGAGTCGGGTTCGAGTCTAGAAAACTGACCCGTTTGTAAAAATTGGTCGAGTTAGAGTTGACTCAAACAGTATCGGGTCAGTTCCAGGTTCGACCCAAACCTAACCTGTAACTCGAAATTGACACCTCTACCATTAACCAACTAGCCGACACTTGAATATATAAGAATTATGATAGAAATCATTGAATTAGATCAACATAGATGATGTGTAATTATTTCATTGTAAAATTATATTGTTTACTATAAAATTTCATTATGTATTTAATAAATTCATTATAAAATTACTTTTGTATCATAAAATTCATTGTAAAAATGCATTATGTATTGTAAAAATACATTGATTATTACTTTGTTTTACTATGAACTATTGTATATTATTAGTGTTGCGTCCAGGAGTATTCGCGGCGGTAGAGAAATATAAAATTTAACGTCTTAGCGTTGTACAAAAATCCGGCACGCAATCAGATAAGAGAAGGGGTGAAACATTCATAAGAGACACCAGAGTTTTTATGTGGAAAACCCCTGAAAAGGGGGAAAAACCACGGGGCCTGACCCAGTTTGAATGAATCCACTAGTATTTGCAGTCGATTACAAATGAGGCTCTTCCTTTAGAGAAGGCCTTATATTGATGTAGCAAATATACATCATATAGATTACATTACATGGTAGGAGTTACATATACATATTTGTCTGGTTGGAAGGACCGTAGTCGGCAGGAGACCGGGGCCAGAAAGACTTTGTCTGTTGATGGAGGTCGGAAGGACCATAGTAGGCGACGAAGGCCTGAAGGACCGTAGTCGATAGGAGACTGGGGTCTAAAAGACCGTTGTAGTAGGGCGGTACTTTGGTAGAACTCTGGACGTCAGGTAGTGGCCCAGCAGAAGTCCAAGCCTCAGGTGGTGTTCCGACAAAGCAACGGCGTCAAGTGGTAGTCCGGCGGAGGAAAGGGCCTTTGGCGAAGGTGAGGGCCTCTGGCGAGGGTGAAGGCCTCTGGAGAAGGTGAGGGCCTCAGATGAAGACGTCTCGGCAGTTCGGGTGCTCCCAAAATTAATTTTTGAAGTTTCAAACTAGCTTTTGCCTTGAGATTCATGCCCAATCAAGATAATTTTTTGACGATGTATTAGTTGCCCCCCCCTATTTTTGGACGTCGAAGCTCCAGAAGTCCGAAAATATAAGTGTCGACATTTTGCATTGGCGAGGCTCCGGCGGTGATCCGGCGAGGCTCCGGCGGTGGTCCGGCGAGGCTCCTGCGGTGGTCGAGGAGGAGCTTCTTCCTTCTCCTCTTCCTTCTCTTCTTGCTTGGACCCCCCTCTTGTGAAGAATGAGGGCTCTATTTATAGATTTTCTGGAGTGGCATGACCCGTAAATAGGCGTGAGATCAGGGGCGAATAGGGAGTGGTTGAATGGACAGCCGAAATTGAATCCTACGATCGTGTACCATTCGTTGGACATTTGGAGGCCTTAATGATGTTGGAATTCGACGATCTTGGGCTCGTTGGATTTTTCTCGTCGAGCCGTTCGATTCGAGTATAGGCTCGTTAAAATCGGAGACCGTTTGGTAAATCAAATTGCGGTTTGAACCTTCCGACAACACTTTGAGCCCTTGATTTGGACTCATTTGGGCTCGGATTGGGTTGATCTTGGTGTCATCGGGTTCGTATTTTCGAGACGCTAAGTTTGACTGTAAGCTCGATGAAATCAGAGTTCGGGTGCTCCCAAAATTAATTTTTTAACGATGTATCAATTAGTTTGTACCATTGTTTACCGTTGATGTGTGCTTCTGATGTATTATTATTACATGCTTTAGATGTATTATGTAATTTTTGTGTATTATTACTATGCATTTTTGTTGTGTATCACTGTGTATCATTGTGTACTACTACTGAAAGCTATTTACGATGGATAGATGTAGGATTTCATCTATTTAAATGAAGTTGTTGTAACATTTTAGATATTTAAAGTGGGTGGTTGTAGCTTTTCAACTCTTTAAGGTGGGTAGTTATAGCATTTGATGAGCTATTTAAGGTGTATTACAAGTTCCCTCTAGTAGCTGCCTTTTTATCGGTGTAAGCATTACAATTATGCTCTATCTATTGCATTGGCCAGATACTAAAAAGTCTCGAGGCATATTGACGAAATATTATATTGATATTGCCAGCAGTAGGATGCATGAATATATGCCAAGATGTTCTGACGGTTCGCTTCAGAAACTAGTCAGGGCAAATAAAATATACATATATTGTGTGTATACATGCATGAACTTTGTGATTGTATAATTGAGATTTCATATAGAGAAGCGATGGCGGTGGAGGGTAACAAAACAGGAAATTTCCAAAATGCTATAGGCTAAAGATGTGTGGAAAGTAAGTTTTTTTAGAAACATCACCACCTTGCTAGTGCTCTTTTTCTTCATATATGTTTTTATAAGCTACACGTAACAAAGAATGTGGTGGTTCCAATATTGTTGATAGGCCACCTTGTGATGAAGATATTATCATTCTTTATCACCCTTGGGATCCAGCTAAAGATGCCTTCATTGTAGACTTTTATAAGCAAATATTGAAGAAGTTGTTGCATGTAGGTAAGCGAAAGAAGTTTCTAAACTTGACTTATTGATAAGATTTATAGTACGAGTTGATGTCATGGTTTGGATGTTGCCTATAAAAAACTCAACTATAGGTGCGTGTGCACCAGCTACTTAAGGAGTAGTATTCATGATCTCTTTATGATTTAGACACAGTGTACTACTGTATACCACTATATATTATTATTGTGTGCTACTGATGTATTGTGTAATATTGTTGTGTATTATTACTATGAACTTTTATTGTGTATCGTTGTTGTGTGCTTCGTATGTATTATTGTTGGGTGCTACAAATGTATTATGAAGTTCCCACATACAAGAATGCATAGAATTATCTTAAGAATTTTGCTACTAAAAAATTATGTTACTCTTTTATATATACATTATTATTTTATAAATACAAATAAATAATGTATGTAGAAAATGACAACTATAAATAAAGAATGTCTTTATAACTTTGTTAAAGTTATTTTTTGGTTGTACAAAGAATATCGTATACTAGTTTAACCTTGAATTTAGGTATTTTATCTTGACAATCTTTATGTTTAGCCCAATTGACACTCTGATGTTAGATAACAACCTCCATAAACTTGCAGACGAACATACTGCAATTAATGTTATTTATTAGGGTTGGCACAACAATGATAGTTTGGATAGGTCATTGTCATATGTCAACATCAAAAGAATCCTTTATTTCTTGATAAAGATAATTTATCTAGACAAAACATTGAAACTATATTAATTTGAATCTAGTGGAGTTAAAATTTAAGATGAAAGTCTAGTAAGAAATTAAATATGGATTCGTAATTTCAGGAAGCACGACCTTATGAGCCTTGTTGGGCAAGGAATCGAAAACTGTCAAACTTGATTCTTCAAGCATGCTACCAAAAGGTTCTAATGCATCTTGTTCATCACAGGTAACAACAATAAACTTAAACCCCTTAAGGAATCTCGATTGATATGGTTGACATACATTTTGGTATATATAGCATATTTTGAGTATAACTAGTATGAATCAAACAAAATAACAAATAACTTGACCAAACAATCGTACACATATATATGCAAAATGTGTAATAAGTAATGACATATACAGTGCATGCAAGAGACAAATAGGAATAGTTGTAAAGGCCTGGGCAATGCTTGTTCTTCTTGGATAGGAATACGACGAAAGCATCAACATAGTTATTATCGAGGCACTTGTTTGTTATAAGTTTGTCAATTTAACTTCTATAAATAGTGACGTTCCCAATAGTACAGACCATGTCATACCTAAAAAAAATATAGAGATCAGCAATACACAAAAGCAGTATACAGCGGTACATAGTGATATATAACAAAAGGACACAACAGTACACATCGATATATATCAGGAGAAAGAAGTATTTAAGCATAATTAAAATTTACTAGTTAGTATACTTTTCTAAACAACTGTTTATGAACGCCCTCATTTCTTCAGTTATCATCTCCCTCCAGGGAAATTCTATCTTTTTTTGTACTAGTTTGACAACGAAGGTTAGTCCCTCATCCACCTCAATAACTGTATCTAATGCCAACTGTTGTTATGTAGGCTTAGGATGTTTAACTACATTTTTATGACCATTTTCCCCTTCTGACCAGTGGTGTATGGGGTATTCACCAAATTTTTCTTATGGTCAATCCTTGCTTGTACACAACGTATTATACTTGTGCCACAAGTTAAGGCAAAACCATTAATCTCATCATCTTCCTGAACTTTCACGACATCATTAGGGCTAGACACTTTTTTTAACTGGTAACATGATCAATTTTATAATTAGTACATTATCAGCAATTATTATATTGTCATCCTCATCAATGTCATCAATAGAAGAATGATTTGTTGAACGACGTATAGATATTGGGCCTTCCTCAATAATGTCGGATGCAGATGGATGACAACATTAACAGATGATACGATTCTTCAGGATGATTCTACCGGCTCTCTTATTTGAAAGTGTTCCAATAGAAACTTCTCTATGGCAGTAAATTTAGTTTACAGATGCTTTTATTTGAATATGTGATGTACTATTACAATTATTATCCTCTCAAGTAGCCCAGCGATTAATTCAACCTTAACCAAACTATTATATGCATGGAAATTTGTACAATGCAGTCATGTACATAATGGCTTCGTAAAAGCTCCGAAGGTTTGCATTAATTATTTCTGCATGTTGAGAAGCAACCTTTGTAGGAGAATGAATTGGGTGGCTAAGGAGGTTGTGGGGGTGGGGTGTAAAAATCCATTTTTTTAATGAATATTTTGAATTTTATCGTTATGCCTTGTCAAAGAAGAGAGATGGAAGAAAGAGAAGATTGTTCGGGGCTTTTTCTTCCGTCAATTTTGTTCAGAGATTTCTTTTATTTGTAGTAAGTAACTCAAATCTTATTTTAATTTTCAATGATTTTGATTATTACATAAATTTTTTATATTAAACAAAATTGATTATTTCCTAATACATTTTTATTGTGACACTTGTATAAGCAATAAAGACTAGTTAACACTATAAAATGGATTGACTATTAAAACATAATACCATATGAGGGTGGTCCGACAACTTTTCCTTTAAACATGATTTGTGGTTATCACAATTGTAGTATGTAATAGATGACTGATTATGTCGACGGCCAGAGTAACGACTCTTATTGATTTAATGAAACTACATGTTATAATAATTGGTTAATTAAATATGATAATTAATTGATTGGATAAGTGATAATTGATATGACTGATGACTAACTGAATTAGTTGGGATAATAAAATGTTGAAAATATCATATCAAAGATAGATGTTCTGCATTTTTAAATCATACATTGATGTATACATATATTAATAGCACTAATAATATTTACATATACATTAATATCATTAACTGTATTGGATGTATTGATAATACATAAATATATGATGCAAATTAATATAGAAGATAGATTGCTTTAGTAATTTATTATTGATTTTTACACTGTTGTTTTATCGATTTATTGAATTTTATACAAATTATTAAATTTTTTGATTCATTGTAATGATTCTCTGCTTTTATTATTGATCATTTTGAGTTTTATCAATAATGTTTGGTCATTAAATACATTGATTGTTATTTATTATATTAGACTACTGAGGATATCATATTATTTTTTAGTCCTTACATTGAAAGTTTTTGTAAGTTTTGAATTAGTATTGGGCTTTTGAGCTCATTATATGGATTTTTAATGATTTCATATTAGTTCTAATTAGAGTGAAATTATTAAAGATCCTCAAATTTTATTTATATTTTGGTTTTGTATTTTGATTTATTCTTTTGTAACTAGGAGCTTGTGATAGAATAATGATTGTAGTGATTTCTTAGCTAGTATAAATAATATTTTGGATGAAAAAATAGTAAAATATCTTAATGTATATCATTTTAGTTGGTTTTACTCATTATTATTTATATTGATAATTTATAGAAGCTATGGTTTAAAATGATAAATTGACAATTCTTTCAAATTTGATTATGGGGCGCTACAAATTGGTATTGGAGCGGTTGTTGGAAGAATTAGATTGTAACTAGATATATAAAAATTGATTTATAAGTGGGGTAAAAGTTGGGTATTATAGATTTATCATTTCTGTATTTATTTGATTAAGTTTGATGAGTTTTGATTCGTGATTTTTTTATACGATTTCAATTTTGATTTTACAGATTTTTTTGGTATTGATTTTGTGCCCAAATCCTTAAGAAAATGTTGGGGATGAAATTTCTCTAAGATGTGTAGATCATAATAATAATTTAAAAAAAAAATTCTGAATTTCAACGTCATGTCTTATCGAAGAAAAGAGATGGAAGAGAGAAAAGGTTATTCGGGGCTTTTTCATCCATCAATTTTATTCAAAGATTTCTTCTATTTGTTATAAGTAACTCAAATCTCATTTTAGTTTTCCATATTTTTTAATATTATATAGATTTTCTACATTGAACAAAATTGATTATTTTCTACTGCATTTTGATTATAACACTTGCATAAGCAAGAAAGGCAGATTGTTAGCGTAAGCAAGAAAGGCAGATTGTTAAACCTATAAAATAGGTTGAGTATTAAAACATAATATTCTAACACTGAGTTACAGGAGGATGGACTAACAAACTTTTCCTTAAAGATGGTTTGTACTGTTATCCTAGTTGTAGCATGTAATAGATGACCGATTATGCCAACAGACAAAGTGACAACTCTTTATTGATTTAATGAAGCCACATATAATAATAATTAATAATTGATTAATTGGATAAGTGTGATATGACTGATGACCAATTATGAATCAAGATGTTATGTCTTTTTAAATCATACATTGATGCATGCATATATTGATAGCATTAATGGCTTTGACAAATACATTAATATTATTAATAATATTAGATATATTGATAATACATAAATAGATGATGCATAAAAATATATTATATAATTTTTTTAATGATTTTTGCATTGTTGTTTTATCGATTTATTGAATTTTATACCAATTATTGATTTTTAGATTCATTGTAATAATTCCCTGATTTTATTATTGATCATTTTGAGATTTATTTATAATATTTGGTCATTAACTATATTGATTGCTATTGATTATATTATAATGAACATATCATATTGATTCTTTAGTTCTTGCATTGAAAGTTTTAATGAGTTTTAAATTAATAATGGGCTTTTGAGTTCATTATATAGATTTTTAATAATTTTAAGTCAGAGAATGGGTCAGGACCAGTTGGAGTGAGATTGTTAGAAATCGTCATATTTTCTTTAAATTTTGGTTTTGTATTTTTATTTATTCTTTTATAGTTAGGAGGTTAAGATAGATTAGTGATTGTAGTGAACTCCTAGCTAGTATAAATAATATTTTGGATGAATAAATAGTAAAATAACTTGATGTATATGATTTTAATCCAAACAAGCATAAGCCCAGATTATTCACCCCTTAGTGCATCTTCTTTAGATCATAAATGAAAGTTAGATCTATAATTTTTACTTAAGCGTTAAATTAATGTTTGATCATTTAAACTCAAAAATTTAATCACATCTTTATACATTTAAAAAGGTATAATCATTACTAAAGATAAAGAGAGTAATTTATACTCTTAGGAATATAACATAAGAATCTCTTTTGTGCATCGAACTAAGAAGAGAATTATATAGTATCCTTAATCAAGAGTTTTCTATGATTGAGATTTAGGATGTAATTAATCATGGGGGCTTGTGCCCCTGCGAAAACAACACCCACATCAAATAAGTTTCATTAAAGTTGATGTATTGAATGGGAAAAATCTCATGATTATCGGATCATATATACTATTTCCCATCGATGTATGTAGGTGAGAGCCACTATAGGATAGTCTGATTGTATCTTTTGCATTTTGACCCTCAATAGCAACATCCTTTCGGAGACCCACACATCTACAGTGAATGGTAGTTTATGCCCTTTGATGATGAAGCATTGCTTTCAGATATCCTATAATGAAAACAACATGTATAAGAGTGGAACATTTTAATGGAAATGAGACATTAACAAAAACTAATTTATGCGCAGCTTTTTTAATTTATTCATAAAATCCTAGCTAAAAGTTTCAACAAAAAAATTTTAGATTTCTTTAAAAGTTGAAGTTTTGCAACGAAAGGTGATCTTTGGAACATACCCCTGCAAAATTGTGTGTAGTGGTTAAGAACAATTCAATGCCCAGCAATACATAGTAATGATACATAGCAGTACACAACAGTACATAGCATAATACAATATAGAAAATGAACAAAAACTTCTCTAAAATTTTTCTATATACTTATATCATATAAGTGAAATAAATCATAGTGGTACACAACAACGGTACACAACAGTAACAATATAGAAAATGAATAAAATCATGACTGAAAATTTTCTATGAACTTGATCATACAAATGAAAAATAAATCACAGCAGTACACAACAATAAGTAATCAGTATAGAAAATGTACAAAATCATCAATGAAAAATTTTTATGAACTTTATCATGTGAATGAAAAACAAATCACAACAGTACATATTAATGTTACAAAGCGGTAAATAGTAGAAAATGAATAAAAACATCACTGAAAATTTTCTATGAACTTGATCATGCGAATGGAAAATAAATCACAGCAGCACACAACAACGGTACACAACAATGAACAGTATAGAAAATGAACAAAATTTCACCGAAAAGTTTTCTATGAATTTGGTCATGCGAATGGACTAAATCACAGGAGTACACAGCATTATACAATAACTATACACAGGAGTATAGAGTATACAAAACCTATTTTCCACATAGATTCTATAATACGCATCTGTGAGAAAACTGAGAAATCATATTTTATAGCAACACGCGAATGTTCTAAACCCTAAATATAAACCATAACAACTATATTAGATAAACAATTTACAGAATAAATAGAATCAACATATATAGTGATAAATTATAACTTTTTTTCTCGGGACATAAATTTGACCTTAGCCACAGCTTCCGCAAAGAAAATTTCCTACAGAGCACCACACAAAAAAGGTTGATCCTTCGGTCGAAAATGAAGAACACTTGAAACAACGAACTGGATTAAAGTGAAACACCTCTACTTTAAAATTTTCGTGGAAACACCACGATTTTAATTTTTTCACCGAGTCAGATTGTTAGATCACTACGTGTAACCATTGTATTTGAGTGCTAACTTAGGCCTCGTTTGATTCCCCGACTCTATTTTCTCATTTTTAATGGAGCTTTAAGAACGACTAATAGAGAAAAATTTTTCTTCTCAAATCGGCGTAAATACGGAGTTTCATTGAATGTTATTTTGAAGAAGCATTGTTACCAAAGAGCAAAATAATCTTTTTTTTTTTCTCCTATTCAAACCGCTGATGGAGAAATTAGGGAGAAACAAACGAGAACTTAGAGCTACACCCAGAGTTAACAAAGAATAATTTCCCCTCCTATAGCGTTTGGTTTTTTTCCCCGCTTTTTCTATTTGATCACGATCTCTCTCTCTCTCTCTCTCTCTCTCTATAGCTCGTCGGCAGTGATGAGGGCTTCCGGTTTGTATCAACGGAGGAAACATCTCTTACCGGTTGCCCGCTCACTCCTCTTCCTTGGTGCTGCTTCCACCGCAGTCCTTCTTCTCTTCGTCTCTTGTTCCTCCGTCGACCCGTCCGCTGAAATCCTCGTCCACTCTATTGCCGCCGACGGAACCCTTGTGGATATGGAGGGGTCGGCCAATCCGCCCCTCAGCAAACCAGGGGAGCTACCGAGGATGGTGGAGGTGGATCACGCTAAAGTGGAATTGGCCAAGCGAGACGAGAATGTGATGGAAGCGGTTGAAAGATCGGGCGGTGGAGCCTCGTGCGCGACCGTAGAAGAGATGGGAGAGACCTTCGCCGCCGGGTCCGAGACGGAAAGCCTCAGGATCAGGGATTTGATCCACCGCCATTTCTCTCTGTACGGTTAGTTGGCACCCGAGCTTGGACAAATAGTATGGCAAGACCTAGCTTTTGCCTGTGTTTCGTCAGGTCTAGAAATACGAAATTTCGGGTTTCTCATTAGGTCCCATTTGGTGATGCTAGAAAACAATCTGATTGCTAATTTGATCATTTAATTGGTTGCATTAGAAATTAACATTGATTTTAAACTCCGCGACCCTTCAATATTCCTCAAATTTTATGGGTTTGATTTTAGGCAAAAATCAGAGAAAGTGAAATCACACTTCTAAGAACATGTTTTCTATCTATAAGCAACCAAATGAGGCCTTCTAAGGTTTTAGATTCAGATACGAACAGCTTGTGATAAAGCATTTTGTTGAATTGCTTTGATAGGACTCTTGTCCCTTTCGAGGAATTCTAGTTTGCCCAAACTCTAGAAAACAGAAAAACAAAGTAAAAACAGAAAGAAGAAGCGGATAGGAGAATAATTGGATATTTTCTAACTCACCCTACACAGCGAAAGCGAAATCCCACCTTTTTTATAGTATTAGTCATCACATAACCCACCCTCCTTATTACAAGCCACATTCACCAGAATCAAATATTCCCAAACTAACCCAACAAAGTAATTGTACATCAGTTCACTATTAACCAATAGAAGAACTTGATTCAGTTTTATCTCTGCAATTGTTATGATTTGGAGTAGAAGTCTTTCGTCCATCTAGGAGCTTTTCAGACTCACATGATTATGTCATTTAATGTGCTAGAATGTTGTGGGTTTACAACATTACTCTTCCAACAAATAACAAATGTCCACAAGATAGAATTCATCACAAGACAACAATAGGTCATTCAAGATAATCAACTTGGGGTGGTACCATTTCAACATCGGGAGAGATTGAGAACTCAGCTAAAGTCTTCTGCTCCTCATTTATTACAATTGAACTGAACAATTTGGATTTACAAATGTGATCAGAATGATATTTCTCATCACAATGAAAACCAACGTCCTTTAAATATTTTTTTTCTTCAATTGTGCTAATGTTTATTGTTGACCCCGAAATAGTTGGTTCTGCTCCTTTCTATTCCTCTCTATGATCTCGTGGCATTACATGTTCCTTCCTCCATGACTATCTCGTGGCATTACATGTTCCTTTCATCAGAACATTCTCCAAAGGAGATATTGGAAAGAATTCAAAGCCAGGAAGACGTCAAGAACAATACTAAGAACTATAACATGCGGAGAAATTGGGAGAAAAAAAACAAGGAGGGTTGATTTTGAGGAAGAAGATATCTATGAAAGGAAGAGGGGTGCGAGAGATCAATGGAGAGATCAATGGAGAGAACACAACAATTGCTATATGGGAGGAGCTGAAGGTGGAAGAGGGCATTGGGGCAGAGGGGATCCAATAGTGAGAAAGCTGAAGATGCCCATTTTTAGGGGGAAGATGCTCATGGGTGGATTTATAGGGTGGAGATTTATTTTACAATGAATGGGTGGACGAAGGAGGAGAGACTCACAGCGGAGGCTTTATGCTTGGAGGGGAAGGCCTTGTCTTGGTATTAGTGGAGAGACATGAGAGATCCAATCTGATCGTGGAGGGAGTTCAAAAGATAGTTTATTAGAACGTTTCGGAACTAGCTGGAAGGAGACTTCTACGAGCAGTTCTTTGCTCTGATTTAGGAAGGGACAATGATGAATTATCAGGAGAGGTTTGAATACCTTTCTAGTCGATTGGGGAGGCTATTTGAGACAGTTTTGGAGAGGAATTTCATGAAGTGACTCATGCCAGATATCAGAGTCGTTGTTCGGTTATTAAGGCTAGGAGGGTTGAGGGAGGCTATGGAGCGAGCCTAGTTGGTGGAAGACAAAAACTCACTTGAGAGAAGCAGCAAGGGCAGTAGTTTGGGAGCTTCATATCGGTCAACAACTATTTTTGTGCTCATTCAGGGAGAAGTACCTAAGGATATGAGATTAGGAGCATGACCAGGGGAACATTTCAATTGACTGATTGAGGCAGAGGTTCAAGAGAAGAATGTTTCTATTGTGATGGGAAGTTTGCATCAAGCTGCCGCTGTAAGGACCGTTCGCTGCAGGTACTTATAGTCTGTGATGAGGAGGAGGAGACTCTAGAGGAGCATTTGCACCTAGATTTGGCGGAGGTCTATCTAAACTCAGTGTTGGGATTTATCTCAAATCACACTAAGATTGTGAGGGGACATATATGAGGAGAATCTGTGATAGTTCTAGTGGACAGTGGGCCGATCCACAACTTCATCTTCAACTAGTTTGTGGATTGATTAGGGCTGAGGCTAGTCGACACAGGTTGTTTTGGGGTGATGATGGGAATGAGGAAGATGGAGAAGAGTAGAGGCATTTGCCCAGGGTTAATGGTGACACTGCATGAGATTCAGGTGAATGAGGATTTTCTTCCCTTAGAGTTAAGGAACACATATGTAATTATGAGCATGAAGTGGTTGCAGGCATTGGGGGAAAACAAGGTGGACTGGAAAGCATTGACTATGAAATTCATGATGGGAGAAAGGAAGGTAAGGATCAAGGGGGATCCTAGTCTTTCCAAAACCAGAGTTTCTCTTAAGACCATGGTGAGGGCAATCCAGGGAGCAATGATGGGATTCTTGGAGGAGCTCCAAAGCCTCTAGGGAGGGGGAAGCATGGAGAGAGAGAGAGTTGGGGGGGGGCCAGCCACTCCTACAACAATTCAGTGAGGTGTTCCAGCTACCTCATGGCCTATCTCCATCAGGGGGGGGGGGGGGGGGGGGAGTTCCAAAGATAATCCAGCCACTCCTACAACAATTCAGTGAGGTGTTCCAGCTACCTCATGGCCTATCTCCATCAAGGGAATATGAGTATGCCATCATCTTGAAGGAGGGGGTATCCCCTATCAGTGTTTGACCCTACCAATACCCACATTTTTAGAATGATGAAATTGAGAGACTAATCAAGGAGATGTTGTAGGCCCAGATCATTTATCTCAGTTTTAGTCCCTTCTCCAGTCCTGTGTTGCTGGAGATGAAGAAGGATGGTAGTTGGAGATTTTGTGTAGATTATCAGGCTCTGAATAAGGAAACAATTTTGGATAAGTTTCATATACTAGTCATTAATGAGTTTCTTGATGAGTTATATGAAGCGTTGATATTTTCCAAGATTTATATGAAATCATAATACCATCATATCAGAATGTGGCCCGCTGACATCCACAAGACTGATTTCAGGACTCATAAAGGTTACTACGAGTTTTTAGCGATGCCTTTTAGGCTTACCAATTCCCCAGCTACCTTCCAGGCACTTATGAACAAGGTATTTCAACCCTATCTCCACAAGTTTGTATTGGTTTTCTTCGATGACATTTTGGTGTATATTTGGTATGATGCAGAGCATGTGGAGCACTTGAGGGTTGTGTTAGTAACATTGCCATTTTGAAGAAATGTTCTTTTGCACTATAAAGGTTGGAGTATTTGAGACATATGGTGTCTAAATTAGGAGTAGCTGCAGATCTTTTCAATATAGAGGCTATGTTGGAGTAGCCAACCGTTTGTAGTGGAGGCAGATGTATTAGGTTATGGGTTGGGAGAAATTCTCATGCAGTGTCAGACCCATAGCTTATTTCAGCCAGGTATTATTTGGGAGGGCCAGGCAGAAATCAGTGTATGAAAGGGAGCTAATGGTGATAGTGTTGGCAATACATAAGTGGAGACTTTACCTGTTGGGGCGACATTTCATAGTCAGGACAGACCAGAGGAGTTTGAAGTTTCTGTTAGAATAGAGGATGGTGACAAATGAGCATCAACAGTGGCATTTCAAGTTGTTGGGTTCTGACTTTGAGATCCAGTACATGCCCGGGCTTAAAAATAAAGCTGCAGATGCTCTCTCCAGGCACAGTGAAGACCCTCAGGTTATGACTTTATATGTTTCCATGGTGCTAGATTGGAAGGCCTTGAAGCATGAGAGAAAGCAAAATGAGGAACTTAGTAAGATCAGAGGAGACTTATTGCAAGATAAGGATAGCCATCCTGGTTACTCCTTGATGGGTTAGAAGCTGCTATATCATGGACGGTTTGTGTTGTCGAGGACATCACCACACATTCCTCACTTGTTGTAGCAATGTTATGACATAGCTGTTGGGGGACATACATGAGTTCAAAAAACATATCATAGACTAGTAGTTGAGTTTTATTGGGTGGGCATACGAAAGGATGTAGAATAGTTGGTGGTCAGTTGTGATGTGTGCCAGAGATACAATCATACAAATACCTAGTTATGACTCCAGGTGGTCTTCTACAACCTTTAGCATTAAAAAAAATACATCCTTTAGCATTACCCAAGAAGGTGTGGGAAGAGGTGACTATAGAATTCATCAAAGGACTACCTAGATCAGAAGGGTTTACTGTAATTCTAGTGGTGGTGGACAGATTGAGCAAATATGTTCATTTCATTCCCTTATGCCACCCATACACCGCGATGTCGGTGGCAGCCGCATTCATTAAAGAGGTGATCCGTTTGCATGGCATACCTGATTCTATTGTGTCCGATCAGGACAAGGTCTTTTTGAGCCACTTATGGAGGGAAGTTATTGAAGATGCAGGAATGGGTATCAAAACGGGTCAGCAGGTCGGGTTCGGATCGAACCCGACTTTGATCTGCTTTGTTTTGACCCGACCTGGATCCAAGACTTGAATTTCGGGTCATTTTTCTTAACCCGAACCCAATCCGATCAGGTTTCAGGTCAACCCGAATTGACCTGGCAACCCGTTTTGTTTGAAAAAAAAAACTTTTGTTTTTAAAAATTGAGCTATTTTGACAGTTTACTAGTTTAGTGTACAAAAAAAATTTAAGTAGATTTACAATTTAAAAATAATAATTGCTACTTCGAAATTTTTCTAACATTGAGCATTTGAGCAATTTTTCTAATTTCAAAATTAGCAATAACAAATTGGAAAAACGAATCTCTGAATTAACTAATAAATCTGTTCAGCCAATACATGAAATCTGTACAACAATTTTTTTTTAATTTCCTTACAGCCTTACGGCTTACAGGCTACAGCAAATCAGCAATGGCAATTGGCAATTTGAATAATTTCCTTACGGCCAATAAGATCAATTTTGCAACACACGAATTAATTTTCCTTACAGCCAATAATTTTTCTTATTTTCCTTCAGCAATACACGAATAAATTATAAATTCAACAGATAATTTTGCAACTGATCTATTTGCATCTAGCCAAACTGATCTATTTGCATTGCAGTGGAGAACAATCTATCTTCAAGACTTGGAGTAAACTACAAAAAAATAGTTAAATAGATAATATTCTAAAAAATGAGTTCGTAAGAGACTTGATAATAGCTCAGATTTACCCTCCAACTCATTCAACAACTAATAAAATATGAGTGAGTAATGAATATATCTATTATCATCCAATGTGGCACTTTGTATTAAGTTAAGCATATTTTAGTGTCTGATTTTATTTTTTTATTAGATAGTATCTACTCATGCCAATTTAATCATGCGATAGTGTTTACCCCAAGTAACTCTCACTTATGGTTTAGAAGAGTTTATCATCATTGCTTAGGCTTTCATTACTTGAACATAGCAACAACCAACTAGGCAACCAATGAATAATAAAGGGATACAAGTTTTGAAAATAGAAGCCGTAAGAGGCCACAGCCAACCCGGAAAATAACCAACCATAGCTAACATGGTAACGCCTAACAAGTTCTGCAACAGCTAAGCTGATAGCAAGTTCAGCAACAGCCACTAGTGAGTAGCAATATAAATTCATCAATATAAAGTAAGTTAACAAGTTTAGAAACCATTTACAAAACACTAAAAGCCAACTACAAATCATCTAGCAGTCATAAGAGGCTACAACCGACGGGCTACCAGTAATAAAATCACTAAATTAGCAACATCCAAGCAAAAAATAGAGATATGTTCAGCAACATTCAATTTAGAGAAAATAGATATACAATCAACAATTAATTCAGTTCATAATTGAAGCAGCCAACAATTGGCCAACAACAAACACCCAACAGCCAGCAACTGGCCAATAGCCAACACCCAGCAGCCATCTACAGCCCAATAGCCAACACCTAGCAGCCAGCAATGAATTCAGTTCAGGATTGCAACAGGAATACAAGAGGAATGAAAAATTATCTAATAACTGAACTTTCACCAGGTTCTCCTTCGAGTTGGTTTACATTTAAAGTTAGGATATCTTCAATCACTGCTTTAAGTTCAGGATCATTAATCACTGCAAGAAATAAATTTGACCTCTTAATCATTTGACAAGTTAACAATGAAGGAAAAAATAAGTAATCGAAGATTTCAATAGGTTATATGATACTGCACCATTTTTTTCATACAACCAATCATTCGCACAAACTAAGGCCTCAACTATATCATGTTTACGTCCACTTCAATATTGATCTTGGATTCTATCACTATTATTGAAGGCACTTTCAGAGGCCATTGTTGTTATGGGAATGCACAACACATCATGTGCCATTGCAGAGACCTTAGGAAATCTATATTGATTGTCTTTCCAAAAATGTAATATATCTAACTTAATTTTCCAATCAAGTTTAGGTTCATCGAGGTAGACTTCAAGTTCTAACTTTCTAGGCATAATAGCTTCCTCTTTAAATATATCAAAATCCTATCTTTAAAGCTCATATTTTATTAAGAAAACTAAAACACTAATATGAATAACTGAAAAAATGGTTGTAGTATAGCAAATACTTGGAGAAATTGTGACTTAATGATAGTAGAAGAAAAGCTGCTTGATACATCATTATATCTCCTCTGTGTTACATTGTAACTTTAACCACTTCTCCTTTTATAGTTTGCAAATAATGAAAATAATCTCTCTTACTTTTTTAATTCAAATGTGTACTCACCTTCATACAATCTTCTGTAACACCACTCCACAAATGTAAGCTTATATCGAGGATCTAGAGTAATTGTTATCGCCAATATGTCAACTAAACTCTGATCAGTACTTCTCAAACTTTCTAATCATCCCTACAACCATTCTTTTAATGTAGTCATGACCAAATGAAAGATCTTGTTTTAAAGCTGCAAAGCAGTTGTAATGCATGAAAAGTAAAGATTTGTTGTTGGATACTTTGTGCCAGATATTACACAAGTAATTTCATAAAAAGGAGCCAGAAAGGTACAAATTGCTTCTACTCTCTCCCATTCTGCAACAGCAGGACAAGCTTTGTAGTTGGAATCTCCCAACTCTAGATGTAGAAATTCCCTTCGATAGTATATAGTACTATCAAACATTATGAAAGTAGAGTTCCATCTTGTTGGAATATTATGTATAAGACCTATTTTCGATCTAAACAACTATGTTTAACACAATCTAGAAATTTTTCCTTCCTTGCTTGAGAGCCCTTCACATACTTAATGCTCTCTAATTTTTGATATTGAACTATCAATCTCTTTCTACCCTTCCTGAACTATAAGATTAACAATATGTGCAGTACATCAAATATGAAAAAATGCACCTTCACATAGCAGCCCACCACGTAAATTTAGTTGATTTCTTAAACATTTTTTTTGCAGACGCATTGTCCAAAGTGACATTGAAGAGCTTGGCCTCTATTTTCCATTCAATCACAAGAGATTGTAACTTCTCAAATATCAATATACCATCATGAGGGGGTCGCATGAAAGAAAAACTTATGATCTTTTTATATATGTTACAATCATTATCAATAAAATGCACTGTTAAGCAAATAAACCGTTAGTGTTTACTATTTATAGACGTCCATAGGTCTGATATTAGACAAAATTTGCAAGTGCACTTTGATAATTGTGATTGTATATGAGTTTTTTCTTTAGTGAATAATTTTTTACAATTATTCCTTGCAATATTCATAGAAAATAGTTCTCGACGAATATACGACAAAAGTGCTCAAACACCAACTTATTCAATACATTGGAAGGGCAAATCATGCATAATGATACAAGCAGTAAATAAATTGCAGAATTCTACCAAATCAAACTTACAATCAGCCATAAATATAGATGAATTAGAGTTGGTTTGCAATATAAGCTTGCTTATATCCCGCTAATCTCTTTGCTTGCAATTTTGCAAGTGGCGCCTTAAATTATCAATGTCATTTTTGCTATCACATAGATATTGTGCACCACATTTCTTACATTTACACGTATTTATTATCTTTTACATTAGACAACATCTCAAAATAACCTCAAACTAATGAAATCATCCTTCTACGTTTGTTAAGAATTTTTGAACCATCAGTACATGCATCATTAGATGACTCTACCACATTATCACCACCACCCACTTGCTTAATCTCATCAACAAAATTATCAAGACTGGTGTTTGAATCCTCTATCTAGCCAACCAAAATATGATACAGGTAATAAATAAATATAAAAGATATTTTTTTAAATGTCAAACTAGTTCTATAGTACACAACAATGTAAAGCATGAAAGCGAACAAGGAACAATTTTGATTTCAGTTGCGAACAAAACAATAAAACCCAACCATATAAATTACCCAACAACCATTTGCACAACACTAAAACCCAACTATAAATTCAGCAATATAAGCTAAGCTAATAAGTTCAATAATGTTGATTTCTGCTGCAATAGGCATATAACAACGTTCAGTGCAAACGAAGAGCATAATAGCATATAATAATGTCCGGTACAGGAGTAGAGCCACAGAGGAACTAAAGAACAATTCCAAGTCTACAATAGCATCTAAGTTAATATCATATTTGATGCATTAAGTTACAATGTAACCAATGCAATTATAGGCAATATTTCAAAGCATTAATTATTCAACAAATAAAAAATGAAAAGCCCTAAAAATTCATAATGAAAAATTAAAAAAAATGAAGCCCTAACTGCTTCAATTCAAAACGGCTAAAACTAAGAGGTCCGAGACCAATCTTCTTTTGCAAGGGGTATAAACAAAATATTAGAATAAATAACATGCAAAAATTTCAACATGGTAAGCATTAAAGCAAAAAAAAAACCCTAAACTTAAAAAACTCTGCCTGACAATAACCACTGGTGCTTTGGCTTCTAAAAGATCAAAAAACCAAAACTGAAAAGAGATACAAACAATATTATTTTCTTGAGAGCCGAAGCTGCGACGACTGACAAGAGAGGAGATTAGGAGAACTTATGGTTTATGAACGCACACAACAGCATGAAACTAAGTAACAAATAAGCTGAAGGAATTAGAACTTAGAAGAGGAATGAAGAGTTAAGACGGAACATAAGCGAGGAGAGCTCCTGTAGAGAAACCCTAGAAAGATGAAGGCAGAATGAGCGAGCGGTCGCCTAATGGGAAACAAAACGAATTATAAGATTATAACTCTATAAGTCAGCCCACTGTCCGCTCGCTAGTTACTACGGTTGCCCTAAACATAACAACACTTGTCATTACGGGTAAATCTTCGGTTTTCGGGTTGACCTGGACTTGACTTGAAAGTTGAAACGAGTCAGAAATCGGGACCCAAACTCAACCTGTTTTTCAAACGGGTTGACCATAACTCACAAATTTTGAGTCATATTCGTGTTGGGTCTCCGAGTCATGTCAATTTTGGACGCCCCTAGATGCAGGGGGACTATCTTGAAGTGAACTGCAGCTTACCACCCCTAGAAAAATGGCCAGACAGAGATGTTGAATCGTAGTGTGGAGACTTTATCTTTGTTACTTTGTATCAAATACACCAAAGATGTGTGCCAAGTGGTTAGCCTGGGCAGAATATTGGTATAACACTTTATATCATACAATAGCTCAAACAACGCCATTTAAAATCCTATATGGTAGGGATCCACCTCATTTAATACATTATGGGCATGACAACACACCAGTGGCATCAGTGGATCAGTACTTGGGAGAAAGGGATCAAATTTTGACAGATTTGAAGGAACATCTATGGAGAGCATAACAAATCATGAAGAAGTAGGCGGATGGACATAGGAGAGACGTACAATTTGAAGTTTGTGATAGGGTTTATCTGAAGATTTGACCTTACAAACAAAGGACTTTGGCTTGACGAAGGAATGAGAAGCTCTCCCCTGATACTTTGGGCCCTACGAGGCAGTGAGTGGAGTGTATTGGCGCAGTAGCATATCGCCTACGGTTGCAACTCGCCTCCACCATCTATCATGTATTTCATGCATCACAATTAAGACGAGCAATTGGAGCCCACTAACCCTCGTCCATACTATCAGCCGCACTGTGAGAGAATATGGATGTGATATTAGAACCACTGGAGGTGAAAGGGGTGCGCCAAGGAGACCAGGGGATCAAGGTGGTGCTGATCAAGTGGAAGGATTTACTAGAGTATGAGACGACATGTGAGCCCTACAGTACCATCCAGAAGTAGTTTACCTCTTTCCACCTTGAGGAAAAGGTGATTTTTTGGAAGGAAAGTATTGATGTGGGGCCCACAAACTTTTCATCAGATCATGAACCTTTTAGCTCTCCTACGGGCCCAGGACCTCTTTTATCACCTAGAGGAGAAGAGGCTTTGGAGGGAGCTCTTTGGAAAAGATGTAAGGGGCATTTATTAAGTGATTTGGGCTGATTTGAATTCAAAATAAGGAGAGAAGTAGGAAGGTTTATATGAGGGTTAGCAGGGTTGTTTAATTTTATCATGTTATATATGTTTGTTGTATTTTTCTTTGGAGTTGTTCCTAGTGACATCTAGGGCTTGTGGAGAGTCGATCTCTCGAATTGTAGATCAACTTATATCTTGATTTGTTGTGCTGAAATAAATATTTTTCTCACTGATTTTTGTTGTGTTTTATCTTGTTCTTATTGTTTTTGTTGTGTGGAGAGCAAATTCCTATCATTATTTTTCTCTTTTTTTGGGGTTTTTTTTCTTTGAAAAAGATAAGTGTTGCAATTTGAAATTGCCATTGCTTTTACTGCATGGAGCTTTTTGCCAGAAGCTCGTTATAGTTGGGCATTAGAAATTTGCACATTCAATGTTCTGGTCGGTTTGACACTAAACAATATGATGTATAAACTAATCTTTTGTATTTTTCTTAGGGAACTCTGAAAAACTAATATGCACATCTGATAGTTCAAGTATTACATTTTCAAGTTGCTATACTAATGCTGATCATTTTTTTTTAGACCATTCATTTCACAGTTGCTCAAAATAATTTGCCAATCTCATTTCGAGAAATAAATGTATCATCTCATAGGGTCACAAAAATATTAAATATTTTATGGATATACAAAATGTACTATGACCGGTAAATCTAACAAATGAGATAAATGGATTGTGTCCCATAGTTTTCATTAGTTATCTATTGTTAAACATATGCAAAATGTGCTATGACCATTACACATTTGATGGAGTAGTTTGGATTGTGTTCCAAGTTAAATAAACAGCTTAAACTTATAGCTGAAAAAAAGATACAATAAAACGAAACATAGTAAGGATTTTCGGAACACGTGCCTTGTACAATGTGTTGAACACGTTAACATGGTGTTTGATTTTTATCTAGGGATACATTTGATTTGTTTATTCACTTGCCAGGAGCAGCTAGAGTTCGTGGCTTACCACCAGATCAGTTTTGCCAAGGAGGTTTCGTGCTAGGAAAAGCTTCAGAAGCTGGTTTTGGGAATGAAATGTACAAGATTTTATCTGCTGCAGCACTAAGTGTTATGCTAAACCGCTCCTTGATCATTGGTCAAACCAGGCATATCAATTATCTTAAGATTCTTCTTTCTCCCAAATACTCACCATACTGTATCCGACTCATGCTCTTTTGCATCAATCATTATTGAAGTTTTGATTTTTCTCTGATGCCACTTATCTTTATGCAGCAATTAGTGAACTTCATATGCATCAATGTAAAAATCAGGGGTTATTTTTCATCATTTCATACGAATATTTAGCTTTCTTAGTTTTAAATGTTGTTTGCATTAGTAGACTGCCATAATCTCTAGAGAATTGAGAGTAGAATTAACTCTTAGCAGAAACTTTCATTATTTTTCTTTTCAGGGGATTTTATCCCTTTGGGGATTTTATTTCTTATACAAACCATTCATTTACTATGAAAGAAGTGAAGCATCTTTGGAGAAAAAATGATTGTGCTGGAAAGTATAGAAGAAAATTGCTGATCAGACTTGACAATTTTGAAAGTCCAGCAGAAACAAACATTCTCTGTAGCGACTGGAGGATTTGGAAACAACCTATCATATGGTAAGTTCAATAAAGTATCCTAGTTTAACCATAATATACTCTGTGCAAATGCATTGGAAATATCATTCATGCAAACAAAAAACATCATAAAAAAATATTAAAATAGTTAATACAACAGTAACTTAAATTTTCCAGGACAAAAAAAGCAATATAAACATAAAGAAATAAAATCAAATAACAAATAGTGTTATAACTTAATTTATACATTTTATTGATATTATCATTAAAAAAAATAGTTTTTCTTTGATGCTTTTGCTATACATGCTTTTGCCAAAAAAATAGAATAAGAAAAAGAAAAAAAAATCCTAAAAGCAATCCGAATGGGCCCCAATAATGTTTTTTTTAATAATTTGTGATTAGGTTTTTATTTTCTTTAAATAACTTTATTTATAATAATATTATTACATTGTTTTGTTTTTTATATCATAAGTTATGTTTGATATATTAAACATATAATCGCTTAATGTGATTATATAATATAATATTATAAATATGCTTCTTATATTTATAAAATGTTATGAATTAATATGATAATTAGTCAAAAACATAATTCAATAATTATTTAATATTTTTATATGTTTAGTTGTATTTCATATTTTAATGTAAATTTGAATAAATTATTAAAAGGAAAAGAAATTTAAAATTTTATCGATAAAATTCAAAATCTAGACTTATCCAAAACAGATTAAAATTCAAAGTTCATTATTGGCCTATTGTAATATGATCCAACAATACAGCTTTCGGTGCTTTGATCTATCCAACTTCAGATTGAAAACCTGTATTCACATATGGACCCTTGATAATGTGATCCCATCCGATATTGTGATCGGAAAAATTCTTCTAATAAGATCCTCCTGAATCATGTTACATCACATCCAAATCTTTATGTGATTGGTCAACATTGCAAATTCTGTTCAATCGTTTTTAATTGCTACATTAAATATTTAAATTAAATCAAACCTACAAACCTTCATGAAAACTGTGATCTCTTAATTCAAGTTCAAGGATCAATTTAGGTTCCTTAACTTTGGATTACATACTCATGCTTTTTATTTGTTTGCTCTTATACGCTCAATGTATCTCTTCTTCCAACATTTTAAGCCTTCCATTCACTTTACTTGTGCATCACTAATTATAGCTAACTATTCAAGCTTGTTTTTGGCACATTTAAAAACTGGAACATTATTTCAAAACATTGCAAAAGGTTTTCATTTGCTCATCTATTGTAGGTTACAGGGCACAACCGATGCTGTTGCCATACAGTTCTTTTTAAAGAATATAAATCCTGGAATGAAGAATGTAGCTTCAATTCTATTTGGAGACACAAGATTGCTCAAGTCAAGGCCTAATGTATTTGGAGAGCTATTGCGGTTTATTGTTGCTCCTTCAGATGCAATTTTGGAAGCCATTAATTGGGTTTTAAAAGGAAAAGATCCTGAGATTGCATTGCACATGCGCATGCTAACTAACAGGTGGGCAATATGTCTTGATTTGTGCGTCTTCTTTTTAACGGTTTGGTTTGCACTTTGGTTTTTTGAAACTCCGCAGTATTTTTATTTCTTTCTTGGTGCCGTGAGTATATAATGTTTAATACAGTTTCTTGGGCGGCACAATGGTAATGTGTATGCCCTGTTATTTATGAAGCATTCTCTTATTGCTGTCCTTGGGTAAAATATTTTGCATATTTTCTATGCTTTGCACTAAATTACGAAGCTCTTGAATTTATTCCTTGTTTTTTACTAAAAAGCTGAAAATTTTGAATTTCTTTTGGTAATACAATTGTGGATGCAATCTAAATGCACATGCTGTTTATGGTGATCTGTAATTGAAAATTGTAGTTCTGCATGTTATGTTTCACGATGCTCGTGTATATTCTTGATTTGTAAACAAATGATGTTGTCTTTTAATCTCTTTTTGAAACTAAAATTAGCTTAAATCTCAATTGCTTTAACTGGAAATGACTTTCTTTCTTATTCCTATGAAATTAGGAATTGTGTGCTTGTTTATTATGAAACTGGCATAAGTTCTAATTTCCTTTCTCAAATGATTTATATAGAATTACTGTCTCCTCCATTATTATTGTTAGTTAGGATTGTATCTTATATGTATTACCATGTAAGTCTTTTTATTAAGCTCAGGATCAAATTCAAGAAAACACATTTAATACCTGATTTTATCTGTTCGGCTTTATGTAGGTCTGCACGGGCTGTAAAGGCAGCAGTTATATGTGTTAAAAGGGCAGTTCATAATCTTGATCCCCGTATTGCAAATCCGCGTGTAGTATTGGTTTCAGATACACCTTCATTTATCAAAGAAATCACGCCAAATCTCACTGAATTTGCAGATGTAAGTGAATCAAGCTAGCAAATCATGCCTTTTCTTTAATATTTAATTACTGATGTCACCTGCTAGATGTGACTGGGAAGATATGCACTGTGATACTGAACAATATTTATGATCATAGGATGACCTTTCATCAATTTATTGCTTATTAAATCCATTTATTTATCTTCTTTCAATCAAACAGGTACTCTATTTTGATTACAAGTTGTTTAAGAGCAGCATTTCTAGTTGGAGGATGGATAAGAAAGAGCAGGTAATATATTGTTGCATGATTCTCACTATTTTGGCATCGAACATTGTGAAAATTTCTAACACAAGCTACTAGATTTGGATTCATTATTATTTGACTCGTGTATATTTGTCCAATAAGGCTTTAATTATTAAACTCTTTCTTTTATTGTAAGTCATTTTAATAATCAGCTAAGGATGTCATGACTTATGCAATTATAGATATCAAAGAGCTTTAGTTTAACTGCTTAAGCTGCATGCTCTCTGATTGTAAGGCTAGAGATCATAAGTTGGAGATTGTTCTGTGAATTTCTTTTGCTAAATAGCCCCTAGCTCTTTTCTTAAAATTCAATCTACAAGTATTCGTGTGCCCTTCTTATTTGAAATTGACTTTCAATTACTAAGATATTTAGTATAGATTTTTACCCTTTAAAAAATGCAATTATGAATGCTTTTGTTCTACATGAAAATTTGTGTTCGTGCAGTCAAATTGATATCTATTCGTTTCAAATCTGCACAAGTTGTCACATATGAATGTGTTGTGCAAAGAATATGAGGCTTTGTGTAAAGTTCTATAGAAGGTGCCATTGGTAAACTCATAATTGTTGACCACAAAATGATGATCAGATTGTGCGCATGATCCTGGTGTTTGATCCATGTGTTGATTGAAGAACTATTGGAACATATGAGGCCAAGCAATGTATGGGTCAAGATTAGAAGAGTAACTCTTTATGAGAAGAAATTATTAGTTGCACATCAGTTACGTGGCTCAAGTAGAGAAATTAGTGGAAAAAGGTCACCCGTACTCCACTAAATGCTGCCAAATGACATACCTAAAGGGTTATCCAATACCAGGAATTTGGCCCAATTAAAAGCAACATGTGACAGCATTAGTGGTTTTGATGCTTTATGCGATCTCTAATTCATCAGAGGTTCAATCTCGAATGTTTTCGAATGGTATGTTGAACTCCCTAATGATTTTGCGAAGACATTTGTGAAATTATAAACTCTTTTTGTGAAAAGATTCGTTTGCGTAACTCAGAAAACCACAATTTTTTACCTCAACCTAGAAAAGTGAATAAGGGACAAGTCGTGGCTAAATATATAACTTATTGGTATAATTTGAGCATGAAATATGAGTAATAGCTAAAAGAGGAACATGATGTTCAACAATTTTATTTCAAGTTTTACATATTTTAAAATTTTCAACTAAGTGATTTGCGCAAAATTTATGAAACATAAATGCTAAAGTTGTAAATCTAAAATAGAGATGTTAGCTTCTCTTACTACTATCATCATGATCACCAGCTACTCCCCTCCCAATCATCACAATGCTCTACTTGTAGAATTGATTGACTAGCTACTAACTCTAGTTGGGTGCTCGACCTCAAACCCTCAAGAAGAACCTCAAGAGTATTTGCACCAGTGGAATAGGGTTTTGCATTCCACGATGTGGGATAGTATCATCTAATTCATATCTTCTCATCATTAATGGTGTTGGATAGCAGCATCGTCACCATTAGGTCTATCATGGTCGAGGGATTTAGATGTCCAAGGCGCACCACAAAGAGGACACCTTGCTTGAGATTTTCCACCTTTATCCTACTCTCTGTTTAAAATTGCACAACTAGAGGCGCGCCTCTGCGCAATTCCTCCCAAAAACGCCTCGAAACCTACGCAATTCCACCTCTGTAAGAGGCGTACGCCTCACTGGGATAGGGCCCACTCACTTAAATTGAATCCTTTTCTCTCCTTATACCCGAACGGACCCAATTTTTCCCCCTCCAGTTCGCGAAACAGAGCTCCCGCACGTCGTCGGCCTCCTTCCCGCCGCTTCTCCCGCCGGCGCCGCCTCTCTCCGGCGAAGTTGAAACTTCCGGCCGCCCTCTAGGAGTACTCCACATTGGATTTTAGGTATTTTTATTAAGTTTAGGGTTATATTTTTCAAGTTTAAGAAAAGTGGTACACATCCACTAGCTCTGCAGCACAACAATCAAGTAAAGGTATTCCACAACTTTTTATATGCTATTGCATTACATTTATATCAAGTGAACAATTAACATGCTAATGATCTTTTTTTTATTGAACAGTGAAGAGAAAAATGAGTCATATTGAAGATGATGATGACATGGCATTCATAGATACAATTGGAGAAGAAGATTCACTTGAAGACTCATTTAGTGATGGAATATGATTGCATTTTATGTTTTTTGTATTTTGGGAGTTTTGTTGAACTAATATTTTGTGATTTTGTACTTTGGGACATGATTTTGTTGCATCTACTTTCTTACTTTCCACTATTTTCATATATCATTTAGATGTTTTTATTGTAAGATACAATATTTCTATTATTTTCCTGCAAAAATCCTTAATTTTTTATTTACGCAATTCTGTGTCCGTGAGGCTTACGCCTCAGACCGCCTCGAGGCTTACGCCTCGCCTCACGGACGAAAACTGCCTCGAGGCTTAATTACACAATTTTAAACCTTGATCCTACTAAAGTAATCATGTTTGATATGATCAAATTTGCTCAAATTTTACAAAACATAAATGCTAAATTTAAAAATCTAAAATAAAGACGTTAGTGCTTCTCTTACTACTATCATCATGATCACCAGCTACTCCTCTGTGCCTATCAATATGATCGTGCTCAAGCTCACGCTGAATTATGAGATCAGGAGTAGAGGTCTCTGCAAAGGTCCTCTCCCAATCATCACAATGCGCTATTTGTAGAATCTTCTAACTAGCTACTAGCTTCTAATTGGGTGCTCCGCCTCAAACCCTCAGGAGAAACCTCGGGAGTCTTTGAAGCGGTGGAATAGGGTTTTGCATGCCACAATGTGGGATAGAATCAGCTAATTCATATCTTATCATCATTAATGGTGTTGGACAACAGCATCGTCACTATTGGGTCTATCATCATCAAGGGATTTAGATGTCCAAGGCACACCACAAAGGGAACACCCTACTTGAGATTTTCCACCTTTATCTTACTAAATTAATGACTCTTGATATGATCATGTTAGGCCAATTCAGGCTGAACCGGCCCAGCCGACTCTCATTTACAGAAGGCGGACAAATGCCGCCTCCTTTGTTGTTTTTGCCGCCCAAACAAGTAGGCCCCATTAGGAGCCAATTAGAGAAAGAGGGGGGTGGCTAGGCATGGGAGGGAAATTTGAATTAATATTTGAATTAGGAAATTAATGTATTAAATACTATGAGTTATTGAGGGTTAGGGTTATGCATGTTTTGTTACTGATTTTGGGAGTTCTTGTCTGGGAGTCTTGAGCCCTAGATTTCATCTAGGGATTGGGAGAAAAGATCCTCCTCTCGAATTGAGGCGATTGTATTTTGTTTTTTTTCTTTGTTTAGTTGATTTCATTCAATCAAAGGTCCTATTTTGCTGATATTTTTCATCTAAATCTTGTTCGTTTATTGTTTTCATCTCTCTTGTTAGGGATTATTTGAATTTCTCAAGTATTTCCTAACAAATTGGTATCATAGCGGATTTTGGGACCAATTATGGGCTGATTTCTGAAAAATCAATGGTGATTTTCAGTCAGAAGGAAGAATTTTTCATTGTTTTTTATCAAAATCTTGATTTTTTGAAACTACAAAAATTCCAGATGGCGGCCAAGAAGGTAGATGCATTGGAGGAACACCATGAAGGAGAGATTAGCCAAATCAAAGCAATGGTGGAAGATAGAATTTCATCCGTAGAAGACATGGTTTCATCCATAAAATGCAAGGTTTTCGATCTTCATGAGATGGTGAAGAAGATATTGAAAAATCAAATCCAAATGGCGGCATCGGAGGCGAAAGACCTGTGGGGAGAACGACAAATTCTAAGTTTTGTAGGAGGGACAACGAGGTGAAAATCATGAAGGGAAAAGGTGGAAGGTATGGAGGGAGGCATGGGTATAAGAGGCATGAATCAATGGATGCTGATTGGGGAATAAAAGAAGGGAAATATGAAAGAAGGGGTGCTGATTTTAAAGAAAAGAGTGGAGAAAGTGAAGCATGTCACTAAGTTCAAATGTTTAAGTTTTCATGTCAATTGGGGATCTAACCTAGCTCCTAAAATTTTTCTAAGTTCGCTAGACGGGTCCTTAATTGTTGTCCTTAGGGTATCACTACATTAAGTAGGTTTAAATCAAGTTTTGAACTAACCCTTGGGGTAACAATGCAAAGAATACATAAATAAATAAACACATCAAGTCCTTAGATCTAGGAGAGCCTAAACTAGGTGCTCATGCATCCTACACATGCAAAGTATGATAAAAAAGAAAGGTTAAGCACGCTTAACAAAGCGATTTGTTAATGATTGAGACTCAACCATCCACTAATCAACCTTCCCCATAAATGTTATTCATAAGTAGAATATATATTTAAATTTTCATAAGAAGATCTCTCCAAATTAAGGCATTTAATAATACGTATAATTTTAAAATAATTTAAAATACACATATATTAAATATATAAATTAAAAATGAGGTAATTCAAAATATTTCAATTTAAATTCATACATAAATATAAGAGAGATCTACTGGTCACCCGCACGAGATTTTGAAAAGGGTTTAAAAATAGTTTTTAATTTCAAAATAATTATTATAATAATTTATGTAAACGTTATTTAAATAATCAACTAATTAAATAATACAAAAATATATCATAAAAATAAATTTTGATCACTTAAAATAGTTTTAAAATAAAATAAATAATTTTCTGAAAATAACGAGGTATTATTCATCAAAAACGAAAAGAAAGTAATAATAAAAATAAATAATAATAAGTAATAATAACAGTAATAATAATTATAATTATAATTATCATAATATTAAACAGTAATAATGATAATAATAATATAATTATTATTATTATTCAAAATAAAATAATAATAATAATAATAATATTAAAAAAAGAGTTTTTTTACTGTTTTTAAAATAACTTAAAATATAATTACTATTTTTAAATGAAATTAGTTTTAGATTAAAGATGACTAAAATACGATCAATTTGATATATTGTGCATATTTTTAGGATTAAAAATAAATTTTCTATGATTTTTTGAAGAAAAGAATGTTTTAAATAGGTTTAAAACTAATTTAAAATTTAAATCAAATCAAAAAGATGGCTCGGTGACACGTTGCACGCTCCGGTTGGATCCGCGATTCCGGGACGCGTTTTCCGATCATTGGCGATGATTGCGCGACGGCGCAATCGTCACGCAATCATCGCTAATGATTGGCAGATGGCGCGACAGCTGACTTATCCGAGTCAGCAATCTTGTCGCGCCGTCGTATCTCCCACGGTCTGAACTGTCGGCCCAGATCGCGTCGAACGGAAGAGATGACCGCGGGATCAGATCCGCGATCGAACGAACGGCGCGGACAGCAAGATCTGAACTGTTGATCGCAAGATCAATGGCTCGGATCGCTCGTAACACATGTGTTACACGAGACCGAACCCTAATCTCTTGTTTCGCTTCGTTCTCTCGATCGAGTGGACCAAAATTAATGAAATTTTAAGCGTATCATCTATGCATGAAGAGCATCCATGGGGGACCATTTTCACAGTTTAATATGCATTGTATGAAAAGTTATTTAAACTAGTGTATTCTAAACTAGGGTTCGCGATATACCTCAATCCAATGAATGGATTCGAAAAATCTTCGTATGGTTAAGCTTGTAGATTGTCCTCGTACAATTCTCCTTTTGAACTCGAGCCACGAAATGCTTTGGATCGGTGGGAAATCGCCTAGGAAGAATTTAACCTTCAGTTGGCCGAAAATCTCGCCGCCGGCGAGGTCTTGACGGTGGATTTTGGTCGGAAAAGATGAGGGAGGATTAGGAGAGCTCACACACGAAGTTTTTCGGCTAGAGAGTGACTAGGGTGACAGCAAAAAGCAAAGGTGACCTCAAAAGCCCTAATTTTCTCTATTTAAATGCATGGACTCAAAGGGAACAACTAAGATCAAATCTCGAGAGGATTAGGAGGGAAACCAGGCTATTTAGGCCATGGTTTTGAATTTTGAATGATTTCGAATGAGATCCATGCATTAAAGAGGCTTAAATGGGCTTAAATGGATCGATTTGACCTATTAAGGGCTTGGTTTGACCAAGTCAGCATTTGACTTGGTCAAACTAGTCAATTAGGTCAAAGGAGTGAGGGTTTTGAGCAAGAGATTGGTTTGAGTAGGTTTAAAATTGATTTGGGCTTAAAAGGGTCAAATGGGTCAAACCAGGTTGACTTGGTCAACCAGGTTGACTTGGTCAACCAGGTTGACCCAGGGCATGGGTCTGAGCTCAAGAGACTTGGTCTGACCCATGGGACCTATGGGAGGTGAGAGGTTGAGCCTAGAAGGTTTAAATTGGATTTGAAATCAAATAGGAAAGGTTTGGGTCAATCTGGGTCAACCTAGGTTGACCTGGTCAACCAGATTGACCCAGGACCTGGTTCTGGGCTCAGCAAACTCAGGTTGACCCAAGGAATTGAGTGGGAGAGGTCTTGGGGCCTAGCCTGGTCAATTTGACCAGCTCTACTCATTGGACCCAGGGTTTGACAAAATCAAGGTCAACAACTCTCTTCTCTACATCACCCATGCCTAGTCCCATGGGGCAAGAAGTGGGTGTTCTAATGCATCTTATAGTTATTCTTGGGAATCCTGCAACTCAAAAATCTATTGGATATATGCTCAAACACCTTAACAACCTCTCTATATTTTCTACTAGAGAAACTCAATTCACTCATTTTGCGTTTTGCGCCTCAAGTAGTAGCAAGTCTTTCCAATGAAGAAGAGAGAAGAAGGTTTCCCCTGCATTAGCAGCATTCTTGTCAATTTTCAGGAAGAGTGGCCATACAACCTTGTCGGTAGTGGGTGTGATCTCTTCCTTCTCTAGCTGACTATTACCATATTCAATGGCTTTTCATCTTCTTTCACCTCTTATCAATCTTTTCACCAACAAAGGTTGTCGAGGCTTTCAATTCCCTCATCGATGGCCTTTTCCTTGTTGACGTCTCTTGTACCTCCCTTCAAGAGTTGCATGTTGCATTACAAAAATATAAAGCAAAAAGTGTTCAAGGGGATACAAACATGTATGGGGACTCTCTATGAGTCTTCCCTCATTTAAAAAAAAAAAAAGAAAAAAAAAGAGAGGGAAGAGCAGTACAAACTATAGCATTCCATACCAATTTACATTTCACAAGAAAAGAAACAAAAAACTATTTTTCAGTTGTCAATGCGAAGTCACCAAACTGATTGTAGGGAGCCCCAAGGACGAAAGGTACCACCATTGGCGTTGCAGTCACCAATGCAATGAGGATGAGAGTCTTTTACACGAGCTCATAGTTGAACTTCTCCAATTCAAGACTTATTGTCCTTGCAAGCGATGCAGCCTTGAAACCACTGGGTATCACCCCGAATAATGTATTCTACCTATCCTTGGCCACAACATCTAGCACATCTACCCCTAGATGTAGCCCCTTATGATGTCTTTGACTTTTCTTGGCCATAAAATCCAGTTGACCCCTAGGTATGCTTTTCTATCTCGAGAACACCTATTATCATGACAGGCATAGCAAAATATACAAGTAATAAGGAGTTAAGCAACAAAAGGTGGGATCACATTTTGAGATACCATTCACTTTTTATAACATTTCAAAATATGGGAAAATCTACTCTTTGATTGCTAGTTCTCAATAAGCTACCTTCCCGTTCTTGGGAACCCTCCCTAGACTTAGACTTTAGGTATTCCTCCCCATTCTCACAAGAGCCCTCGTAGCCTCGGCATGATCCATCTTGATCTCTATGAGCTTTTAATATGGCCATTCATTTCATTGCATGGTTGTTCCAAGGAGAGATACTATGCATTGATGACAACATCTAATGCCTCAGCAATATCCCTCTGATCAAAGCGTGCATCGCCATGTCCCAATTTCCTCATAATTGCCATATGATAATTGCTAGTCCCTAGGTTACCGTTGTGCCAACACATTAAGGGGACCACTCTCAAAGGAGTTAGAGATCGAACGAGCAAAGCTTCCTAAAATCACTAGCTCGGGACGGAGCCGTACCTTCTCGCCGTACGGGATAGGTGTAGGGTTTTTTGTCTTTAGTTATCTTTTGTCTCTAGCTATCTGTTGTCTCTTTTCTACTATTTCTCTATTCTTTTTTTTTTAGTGAATGCCTGTAACACCAAATTGACAATAAATACAAAGTTTAGCTAGTGCCTTCTTATATTAAACATAGTTGAAGGTAATTGAATTGTCTCTAAAATCTTTTGCTCCTTAATTTTTTGCTGCTTTCTCTCCTATTCTAAATTTAGCAATCTTAGTCATAGCAAGTTCTTCTCGCCCTTATTTGAAGCCTCGGACGAAACCATAAATTTAGCAAAGAAGGAGAAGAATGAAGAGGGGAGAAAAGGAAGAGAGAGGGAGGAGAGTGAAAGTCGGTCGGGGCATTTTTGTGTGTCATTACTTTAATGAAAAATGTTCTAATCTTTATAAGTAACTATTCTCTTATTTATACTTTTATGGTTTTGATTGCTACGAATTTTATCTCTCCTAAATCTGACAAAAATTAATTATCTCTTGATTTTTTAGCTTTCACCATGTAACTTTTGATATGTTATAGATTTGATCATTTAGAATAATATAATATAATTTTATTGCATTTTCACCAGTTAAATTTGTGTATAGGAATTTCCATGTAAAATGATTAGAAAAAAGGTATACTAAAAATGGGTTGAAAAGCGATGTATTGTGATTTGAAGTGATAAACTGAAATGTATGTTGTGTCGAAATGATTGATATGAACTGGAATGTAATATTTGTATGATTGATGAGAATGGAAATGTGATATTGATCTGATAGAAAATATGTACTGTTTGATATCAAATATATGATATGATAACCTCATGTGATATCCTCAAGATTTACGTGGTCCAATTCAGGAGTCACTGACCGAGAGTGATAAGAAGCTGGTGATTGATTGAGAGTTACAAGGAGTCGGAGCAATTTTCATGTGATTCAAGGGAGTTATAAGGAACCTATTGATTGGAAGTCATAAAGACAGGATCAAGATTAAGATCAAGATACCTTCATCTGAATATATGATAGAATATTGAATGTTGTTATTGATTACTCATTACTGTTACCGCTACTGTAATTTACATTGTACTGTATTGACCCTTGTTACTAATTAACGATTACTGGTACTATTAATATGAAGGACATTGAGTTTCTGAGATTAATACTAGCTACTATACTAACACTGATCATTGTTATCGATTACTTATTACTGATACGGTTACTAATACTATGTTGACCTGCAAGCAGTGAACCGGACCCAGCATGCATACCCAATCGCTCATTCCACCTCAGCCACGATCGAATAACAACCCACGTCGCCCACGATCGCACTCCTCTCAGCAGAAACTGCAAACTCACGACTCAAAACAACAAAAAAACTCCTCTCATTCGGTACTCTCACGCTCTCATACACGCACAGAGAGGCTCTCAGAATCGCAAGCAAAGAAGAAAGAAGATTTCGGGAAACTTACAGAGCTCTCCGTCGACGACCGAACTACACCGTCTCCGACCGCATCTCCTCCAAACCGCCGACTGTGCTTCCTTCTTTGAACTCGAAACCGACGTGATCTCCGACTCAAACACCGGACTTAAGCCGCTCAAACGTGACTCAAACACGAAGACGCCTCTGCTCCTTATCTCGCGCCGGCGTCTAAGCCTCCTGCTCCAACACCTCCAGCCAGACTTCCGCTGGGATCCCGTCGCCGGACCTACCTCCAGCCTAAACCGCCGCCGCCGAAGACACATCACCCTGCCGCCGTGCGTGGTTTCCTCCCGATCGGGCTTTCCTGTCTCCGATCCCTCTCCATTTCTCTGTTATATGTAATATAATATATAATATTATATACACATTATAATATTATATGTAGTATAATATAGTAACAGATATTAAAAGTATATATATATATATAAGGAACTTGAAGCTTGAGGCTATATATGTAGTAGTGATGTTAGCATAGTTTATTTCATGTTTTTTTTTTTTTTTTTTTTTTTTTTTTTTTTTTTTTTTTTTTTTTTTTTTTTTTTGCATTATTTTGTAGCCAATATGGTTATTGTATATATTATTTTGAACTATAATAGTTGAATGTAGATATTGATTTTTTTTTCTTTTTTCTAAATTGGAAGAATTATTTCTTTGAATGTAGATATTGATTAGTACAAATGTGAGTTATATTTTCTGATATTATTTATCTCCTTTAATGCAATTATGCAGCTTTGGATGTCTGATTGATCTGATTGTAAATAAATGATATTAATTGTTAATGAAATGATAAAGATAATAAAGAAAAGAAAAAAGAAAATTCTTCCGCTATAGATCCCGGGACATGACAAAGTGGTCCAAGGTAAACTAGGTCAGGCTAGGTAACTTAATTGGGGCATGTAGGCCCTAAGAGATGCTAAGATCCTAATGGTTCTTCTAATGGGCCGATGATCATAAGCTCAAAATAATTTAACCTACCTTGATCAAGTTGGGCCACAATGGCCTAGGGTATATCTAAATTAATTTGAATGATCATTAGGACCTAGGTTATCTAAGCAAACCTAGGTTGGCCACTTAAGTTCGCCTAGGTTAAGGGATGACCTATGAGTGCAGTGAGTACAGTTTGGAGAAATCCAAGGCTGAGTGGATCACAAAGCTAATGATGTCAACCTCAATGCCACCTATGGCATCAATGGGTCACATGAAGATAAGGAGAGGTCCCAGTGCCAACTAGGGGTCATAAGGCTAACAAGAATAGGTCCTAATGTCATCTATGGGTCACAAAGCTAGGAGGAATAATCTTGGCTCAGTCTGTCCTATGATTAGAGAATGACCTTCTCGTAAAAGAAGATAAAGGTATTATGTGATTGTGTGATAAAGGAATATACATGATATTATTGAAAAAGTTGTTATGGTTGTATGATTTTCTTCTTTCTCTTCTTGGAAAGAATTCTCGCTTCCTCTCTCACTTTCTGCATCTCTCTTTCTTTTACTCTGATATTTTCTTTCTTAGAGAGTCATGCCAATGATAATTTTCTAATATTCATTCAATCTCCACCCAAGAAGAGAAACGGATAACTGCCAGTTACAAAAAATGAAAATAATAGAGGTAGATAATGTTGGAAAGAGAGTAACAGACAAGTGTCGGTTACAAAAAGAATAAAAGCAGAAATCATGGGGCTATCCAGAACCTCCTAATTCTGTTGAGAAGAGTTATTTGGCAGCTCTTATTGTAGAGAAGATGATTGGAGACATCTAAGCTTGATGCTTTAGCCCCAAAGGAATTGGGAAGCAGGAGATGTAACATGATCGGTACTAAAAAAAGGATGACTTTTGAGTTAGGTATCACGACGGGGTTCCCTGATTTTTTGCCAACTTCAAGATAGGTTATTGAGGAGATGCAACAGACAAGATTATGGTGTTATGTTGACTCATATTGTAATAACAAAAGAATAATGTAACAATTTGGACGCTTCCTAGGTGTCGATAAAAATAATCACATGGTTAGCAAAAGTGGATGGTGGATCATCAACTATTACACCTAGTTTCCAGCATTTTATTTCTATCCCATCTGTAAATAGGGGGAATAAAGCTCCTCTACTCACTTAGTCGATGAAATTATAAGATCGCAGCAATAAAGATTAGATTATTTATTCTTTATGCGCTTAACAATTCATCCAAATTAGATATGTTCCATCCAGGCTTGAGTCTTGTCATGAGCTTTCCAATTTAACTTTGCTTTTGCCTTAGTCCACAGATTTTAGAGTCAGGGACTGGGGACCAGCACCAAGATGGGTTGCATTTGTTGATTTCTTTCTTGCTTCACGGGCCAAATATGCTGTTGTTTCTGGAGCCCACCGCCGGGTTGGGACAACATATGCTCAGCTCATTGCAGCATTAGCCACAGCAAACCACCATGGTATGACTGGACCTTACTTCCCCCTACTTAGCTATTTTAACTCACAATTGAGATTAAAGCCGAAACAATAATTAATTTAACCTACGTAAATATAAAAATTTAAATATAAGACGTGTAAATATATAAAAATTTAGTGACAAATATATAAATTCCCCTTAATTTAATTGATTGAAAATAACTTCAAAGCAAGCTTCAATCCTGCTTCAGAGTGCTAGTCAGCATTGTTACTGTTATTCTCTTCTGTTATTGACTAAGACCTTGTGCAATAGCCTGGATTGCCTCTGCTTAATAAATCTTTGGCGTGGCAGGAGAGCATCAAATGAATTCAAGCTTTGTATTTTACAGCAGCTTTCAGAGCAAGCTGCTTGTAGATGGCCTGGCTAAACAGATAGGATGGGGACATGTCTGGAATAGATTTGCGGGACCACTTAGTTGTCGTCGTCAGCCCCACCAATGCACCATAACTCCGCTCCTCCCACCAGCCTGGTGGGATGGAGATTGGCAGAGCCCCATCCCACGAGACGTGCGCAGGTTGGAAGCTTATGGTGTTCAATTAACTAAGAATGGCCGAGTCATTGACAGCTCTCTCGAGTCCTACTGCAAAAACAGAGAAGATCATGTTAGGATTATTCGTGTCTTTGGATCATGCAGTGGAACCAAGTGTAAGTAGCTCATTGATCTCTTCACGTAGATTGTCTAAATTGGGTGAAATTATTCTGTGCGGAGTCCGGACGTAATTCTGTGTCAATTGGCGAGGGAAAAGGCTTGAGGTTTTCCATTTGCCACAGATTAGTTTCTGATTGGTGCTGACAAAGACAGCTGATAGCTAGCTGTTGAAATCTTTTAATATAAGAATGAGCTGTTTTATTATGAACGGTGTAAAGAGTTGAAGAATGGCATATACATTTCAGTATGATATGGAATCAATTTTTATGTCCGATCGTTTAAAATGAATAAATGGTATTAAGGTTTAGAGCTTACATCCTTAAAAAAACTGCTGATGCTTGATTTGCTTTTCTGCTTGCTTGGGTTCAGCTGCATCCCCCCCTTAGACACTGGAGTTTATGCTCTCTTGCGTCTCGTTTGTTTATTTTCTTTTCATAGTTCACACTTTTTGTGAACTCTAATTTTTGTTAAAAAAGAATGTTGCTTATAATGTTATTATATGTGTGTGTGTTTTTTTTCTCGATTATTTAAAAAATTAATGAGTTGTTTGCATTTGAAATAACTTTATTGGAATCTTTGAAGCCGAATGTTGCTTATAATATTCTTCATTTTTTAATGTACTATAATTTTTACATCATAAAAAGTTTATTTAAAAATAGATAGTATGTGTTGTTAACAAGGATTAAGTGATTTTGATTTATGTCTGGAGTCTGGACTGTAATGTTCCTCCGGCGCATTATTAGATATTTATATGTAGAAAATTAGTAAATTTCTTAGTGAAATTTTTGGGCAAAAAAATTTGGCATATTGATGGAATATCTGATTAAGTGATTTTTTTAATCATTGTACCATAATAATTACTCAAATAATTAAATTTCAGCTCAACCCAATGATTACTCGAACTTGGCTAAACTCTTTTACACTCTTAAATTTATGTCCTATATGTATTACTTCTTTTAATTGTATATCAAAACTTCTCTTTCTTTTAAGCGCAGCTATAAGAATCCTTCTCCATTGTATTCTTTAAGAGTTAAATTCTCATTTAAATTTAATAAAAAAATAATTTATAATATTTTTCTACATCTATGATTTTAATATAAGCCAAATCTAACCCATCAAAACTCTTCTAAATGGATCATTAGAAGGCCGACATTTTATGATTTATTTCTATAAAACAGTAATCTTAATATAATGATTTTATTTCTATACATAAAACAAAAAAAAAACAAAAAAACAAAATTCATTTTCAAAACACATTTTATATATACAAACAACCAAATGAGGCCAAAACATATTTTAGTTACCACCTTTGTTTATTACCTCTGCAACTGGACCAATGGAGGAAGGCTTCAAAGCTTTGCTTCCAGTGCTTCTCCTCCCTCCCCCTCCACTGTGCTTCTGCTGCAGCTTACCTCCCTCTATCTCACTTTCAAAGAAAGAGTAAGAATAAGAATCAAGCTGGGAAGAATCAGCTACAGTGAAGGACGCCGTGCTATAATTCTTCGACGAGTCCAAAAGGCCGCCGACCGCTCCATCTTCGTGCGGCGGCGGAAATTTCTCACTAGTCGTGATCAGATTTGGATGCCCAATTCGCCTAAATCTCTGTAAATGGCTCAAAGCCAATGTAGAACCAATTTGTGAGATTTATATGTAGCAAATGATTTTGATAAATTTGTGTTAGATATAGTTAATATACATCAAGATTAGCTGTCAGTTCTGCATTGGCGAATGCAGAAGGAACCGCTCGTCTTCGCCGGCCATGGAAAGTTTTAGACTTCTTCTGGGCATTGCTACTGCTGCTTTGTTTTACAGTGGCCTCTATTTGTCTGTGGAAATAGAGAAATGACGCAAACAATTTGAGAAATTTAAAGCATATACGTTAAATAGTTTTGCATAGTGACAAACAAAAAAAAGTGCTGACTAATTGAGGAAATTAGATGGCATTAACCTTATAAAAGAAAAAAATATGGGGGACTCAATTTCAAGATCCAAACCATCAACTTATTTTGCGTAAGCTTTTGACTTCTAAGTTAATCAGCATAGCTTATTCAGCGTATGATTATTTGTACCATTAAGGCTTCGTTTGGGACAGTTTTTTTATTGCTTTCTAAAACGAAGTTTTAGTACAATTTTTTTTTATTTTTGTACTAAAACGGAGTTTTAGAAAGCAATAAAAAAGCCGTCCCAAACGAAGCCTAAGTTTATCCTAGCTTAATTTAGGACATAATCGAACATCAAAGAAATAACAAACATCTAATTAATTAAATTAAATTAATCATTTATTAAAGTATTCATATTTAGCCAATCTATCACCCAAATTAATTATTAGATATTAAATTATTGACAAACAATATATCATGATAGCACCATCAATTTCCACCATCTTCAACATTCCCATAGAACCCATTGTGTACAGTAATTAATTTAATAATGTTAACTTCCTAAGGGGCTATTTGGTTTGAACTAAAAAGGGTATAAAATATTCCAAATGCAAGGGTTTAGTGAATATTGGCGTTTGCTAAACCCTAAAGTACCAAATGCAGTATAAAGTTTTGATATATTTGAAATTTATCATCTAGTTCAATTTTTGTGTATTTGACAAATTTCTCTGATTTAGGCAATTTCTAAATACACTAAAACTTCATTGCCTGTCGCCGCCGGCCGCCTCAAAAAAAAAAAAAATTCCCCTCATTTATTTTATACTCATCCAAACAACTTTAAAATATTTCAAATACAATGCATTACTTCAACACTATTTTTTTTATATTACATTCATTTTTTAGCAAATCAAAGAGCACTTTAATGTGCATATTTTCTTGTAATAAGTGGAATAAAGAAAAAAAAAGATGAATGAAAAAAAAAAAAGAAATATAAAATAGATGGTGAAGATTTCTTTTTCCTTCTTTAATATATGAAGTTTAAATGAGGTTTATAAAATAATCATTGCTCACAAATCCAACATTTTTTTCAGTTCTCTCAAAGAAACCAAACTAAAATTTTGATAGGTAATAATTAAAGGGCTATTTGTTCTTAAGCACATATAAATAAATAAATTGAAACATTACTACTTTATTTTTCATTTTTATTGAATAAGTATATCTATTTAATTTATCTTCCTTTTCCTACCACTACGTCCGCTTCCTCGGAACCCCTTCCAATAACTATTTTCTTGGTGTCCTTTTTTTTTTTTTTTTTTTTTGACATTTAGGCCATTTAAGGCAAACTCACACACACAACGCATACACATAGACTCGAACCTTTGACCTCTTAGCTGGAAGCCTAAGCTCTCAACCAATAGGCCAAAGAGAGTTGTGTTTTCTTGGTGTCCTCAACACGAAGAAATTAATGTCAAGTCAACTCAGGATTAGATTTCTGGATGGCCATTTGTCAAAAGCCCAAAATTACAAATATATTGTTTTTTACAAATATTCCAGCTTATTTGAGGATCATACCCAAATCTTACCGTGTCGGTTAGTTAATAACAATCGGGATTGGTCGCTTATTTGAGCTCACGGTTGGCCTTAATCTCCCAGATGAACACCTATTTATTACAAACTTATCCATCTCCTTAAATAGTCTTATTATACATTAAAAGTTCTGAATGATACTCAATTTAATGGAGGATAGCACTCCATAAAGTACTACGGGCTTCATAAAAGTAAATTCATCACGCTCGATCGTTGTCTATTAAGGCTTGAAAAATCCCCTACCTCCTTTACAGCCTCATAAATTAGAGAATTTGTAAGTGGCTTACATGTTTTTCATTTAATGCGATGTTTAGTGCTATAATATATATTTAACATAGAGAGAATTCAATCTCAAATTTTGGCAAAGTTCAGATTTTTTTTAATCAACTTCTAAAGACAACGACAAGATTCCCATTTATTGTATTTGGTCCTTCCTCAGTCCTTTTATTTTACCTCAGCCCTTTATTTTCCCATTTAATGTGGTTGGTCCATGCCTCAGTTTTTGTTTTATTTTGTTTTTCATTCCATTGTTCTTATGGGCTACAACTGCAAGTTTTCTGTCAGGTTAGAAAACTTTTATAATTTAGTTGAATGTTTTGCCAGTTTTATAACTATTATATTATTTATAATGTAATCAACCAATATTTTCAAAAAAATTAATTAATTAATAAAGAGAGGAAAATAAGACTAACTTTCTTGCTTTTTCGTCTCTGAGCTTTGTGTCCATCTCCTTTGTTGGGGGATACCACGGCAAGCTCGATGGCTCACAAGCATATGGCTCCGTGGTGAAGAACTGCGCATCAAAACGAATGGTTTATAGGCTTAGGTCGCAGAAAGCTTTTTGAAGTAACAAGCATCGATCAGGATTCAAGAAGATAAAATCTTATATAAATATACCTCACTGTTCAGGGCGTCGGCAGCAGTTCCTCGATCGGCCGGATCTAAGGAGAGGAGCTTTTCAATGAGTCTGATCGCCGGCAACGGAAAGTCCTTTAAAGTCTCCCTCATACTGCTCTGGTATTGATGCCTCGATCTATAGCTGGCGGCGTTTGGAAACTTGTAATTCCTCCAGTAATCCTCCGTCGGCGAACCACAGAGCTTAAAAATCCTATGCAGTTGCTCGACCTCAGTCCGACCGGGGAGAATTGGCGTTCCGGAGATGAGCTCCGCCAGGATACAGCCTACGCTCCATAGATCGATTCCGACACCGTAGTTGGTCGCGCCGAGTATAAGTTCAGGAGCTCGGTACCACAGAGTCACAACCCTGCTTGTCATCGGTTCGTTGCCTTTAGGATCGAAGAAGCTGGCCAGGCCAAAATCCGCAATCTTAAGATTCCCCTTATTGTCGATTAGCAGATTAGATCCCTTGAGGTCACGGTGAAGGACTCCATGACGGTGGCAATGATCGAGGCCCGTAAGAAGTTGTTTCATATAGCACTTAATCTGTTTGACGGAATGATTGACAGAGTTGAATTCATAAATTTAATATAAATAGGGGAAGAAGCGGGGTGAGGAGAGACCTGGGGAAGGGAGAAATGGACGGAAGGTGAGGCGGCGAGTCCGGCGAGGTCGTGCTCCATGTAATCGAAGATTAGGTAGAGGGAAGGAGATGTGGTGGAGGAGATGCGGGAGGTGATTATACCCCGGAGAGGGACGACGTTAGGGTTTTCCAGACGGCGGAGAATAGCTATCTCCCGCGCCATGAATCGTATACTTTCGGAATTCGTCGTATCCGAGAGAACCTTCTTAAGCGCCACTAATTCATTCGTTTGCCGATCTTTTGCTTTGAAAACATTGCTGTAAGTGCCCTTCCCAATCTGGAAACAGAGATTATTAATTGGCGTCAGAACAAAATGGCGATAAGGAGAGAAAAGGTAAACAAGACCTTGCCGATCTTCTCGAAGGAGCTGGCGGAGCGGGGAGACCAGCCGATGAGAGAGTCTGCAGCGACGGCGGAGAGCCAAGAGGGCCATTCATTTAGGTCTGTTGCCGGGGTAGAAGGGCTCGGGCACGGGATCGGACTGCGGCGGCGCGCCGGCGAGCTAGCGTCGTTCCGGGGTTTATTGGATGGCTTGGTTACGGGTGTAGGTGAAAGATCGCCTAGCACCGCCGGTTTGGCAAAGAAGCAGCCCATGCTCCCGGCGAAGTAAGTGGAGCTCGACGGTTCCGATCTCTGGCGAAGTTCCCGATGTTCCCTTCAGGTAGCGAGAGAGAGAAAGAGATAGATGTTCAGCTTAGAATCGCGGGAGTCCGCCTTGGTCAACTTCGGCTCAGACTTCATAGAAAAGGCTCGGAGTCAAGGGGATATTACGGAAAGGCCATTAGATTATTAGCCACGCCATTAGACGAAATGTTTAAAATTTTGGTCAAATTGATTAATTATGTAAATCAAGTAGAAGTCTTAATCGGATATTAAAATTCTCTATTTACTTAAACATATGGCGCTATTAATATTCACAAATAAATCAGTCACTTCATATTATTATTTATCTTTCATCAAAACTGATATATCATCAAAATTTTATCATGATCAAGAACGAATCTCGAGGCAAAATTAGGTTGGAAAATTCAAAAATTAAATATGAGATCAGATGAACTCCAATTTCAGTAAACTTATAGTCGAACTGAGCGTCTCGGAAATACGAACCCAACGATACCAAAGTCAACTCAATATGAGCCAAAATGGATCCAAATCGAAGACCTGAAGCTTTGTTAGAAGGTTCAAACCACAATTTGGATTAACAAACGTTTTTTCAAACATGACATGCTTATAGTCGAATCGAGCAGCTCGACTAGACAAATCCAATGAGCCCAAGATCGTCGAATTCCGATATCATTAAGACCTTCAAATGTCTGACGAACGGTCCACGATCAAGGGATTCAATATCGACAGTCCATCCAAACCACTCCACATTTGCCCTTGATCATCCTCTTATTTACGGGTCATGTCATCCTCAAAAAACTAGAAATAACACCTTATTTCTCTTAAGAGATGACCCCATGAGGAGAAGAAGAAGATGATGATGAAGAGGAGGGAAGAAACTCCTTCTCGACCACCGCCGGAGTTCCGCCCAACTTTCAAGTGACGCCGAAGTTCCGCCCGACTTTCAAGTGGCACCGGAATTCCGCCCAACTTTCAAGTGACGTAGAAACTCTACTCGATCTCCAAGTGACGCCGAAACTCTGCCCGATCTCCAAGTGACGCCAAAACTTCGCCCGATCTCCAAGTGATGCTGGAATTCTGTCTGATCTTCAAGTGAATCTGGAGTTTTGCCCAACTAGCATCTAACGTCGGATTTCTCCCCGGCCAACGACTAACATCGGATTTCTACCCGACGTCGGACCTCCGCTCGTCGCTAGATTTTAACCCGACACCAGACTTTTGTCCGTTGTCGGACTTTCGCCAGACATCTATCTATATAATGTTGGATTTCTATCCATTGCTGGACTTCTACCTGACACCATTCTTCTGACCTCCTTCGTTAGACAACGATGCTACCGACCTCCGTCGCCCGCCGACTACGGTCCTTCCGACTTACGTCGCCCATCGACTACGGTCCTTCCGACCAAACGAACATGTCAACAATGACTTTTTGTATTCCCATCATATATTTCATATAATGTACATCAAGTCAAGGCCTTCCTCCTAAGAAAGTGTCTCATTTGTAATCGACTGCAAATAATTGTGGTTTCATTCAAACTGGGCTAGGCCTCGTGGTTTTCAACCTTTTCAGGGGTTTTCCATGTAAAAATATTGATGTCTCTTGTGAATGTTACATGCTCTCTCTTTATTTGTATACGTGTTGAATCTTTGTACAAAACTAAGACATTAAACTTTATATTTCTCTACCACTGCGAATACTCTAGGACGCAACAAAAAACATTTGAACACATTGCAAAATATTTGGTGTCATTCGGTGGAGACGGCATTTAATATTATTACATAAAAGCGGTTTTACAACCTTCATATTAAAATTCGTGCTTGATCGAATATATTTTTTGATGAGGTATCAACATGAATCATATTTTTATCTGCCCACGTAAAATGTTGAACTCATGTGAACGCACAAACTTAATATAGTGATATATGCAATAAGTAATTATTTTAAAAATTAAGTTGTCATTAGATGACCATTTTATTAAACTAGTAAAAAGTGATTTCTTAAAGGATAAATAAACAAGTTCAAGAATATAATTTAATATTGTCCTTTTATATGTCAAGCATTTACAATAATAATCTAGTGTATTCAATCAACTATATAAATACAACAATAATAACATGTGAATCTTTTGTCACCATTAACTATCAAAAGTCAAATTCTCATTTAAATCTAATAAAAAAATCTTTTCTAGTGCTTTCTAACTGAGTCTTTTCAGATCTACATCTACATTTCTTTAACATAAATAAAATCTAATGCATCTACTCTCTTAATCGGGTCATCGGAAGGTTAAAGTTTTTGTAACCAAACCATCTAAGACGATTCTCTAATCGTATCAATCACTAGAGCTACTCCAACCTTTTCACGTCTATACCAAAGCCCTGCATTGAGCACCATACCCACACCCACCCACGTCCCCACCCATACCCAATGGATATGGGTGTATATGGGTATACTCATAGACTTATGGGTGGGTACTCAATATGGTGGATAAACCCTCAAGGAGATCATCCAGCCCATCTTTGAGGAGAAGTTCGTGCTCCAGCCCATCCATGTCGTTGCAACGATGCTCGACCCGGCCATGAAGACGCGTTTGCATGGGTTGAACATCAATGATGATCAGGTTGACGAGGCCAAGGAGAAGTTGAAGGCATACATGATCAAGTGTGGCCATGGCTTTAACTCAGTCATCGATGAAGATGACAATGGCATAAGGCCACCGCCGACTAAGAAGGCATGGATAGACACCACAGCCTGCTACTCAATTTATGATAACTTGCCTAAAGATGATGATGAGCCTGAGATGGCCACCAACATTGCACCTAACAGCTTGCAAGTCAGAGCCGGCCTAGAGTTCACGGCCTACATGGTACATAAGGTCATCCTGTAAGAACAGAAGATGTGCGGCGACGAGGACGGGTAGTTCGACGTTCTGAAGTGTTGGGGGCTCGTGGGCATCAAGACGTTCCCGATCATGGCACTCGTCACGCGCTCTATTTTATGCATTATGGCCGCAAATGCCATGTCTGAGAACAACTTTTCAGATGCCGACAAGACACTGACTAAGAAGCACAACAGTCTAAAGCCCGCTCACGTGAATGATCTATTGTTCTACCGATCGAACAATGACTTGTGCGGCTTGTTAACACGTTACTCCAATGCACCGCAAGCTTCATATAACATATTGTGCTGAACTCTAACAACTTGTCCCCTGCATCATTATATAAAATCATGTATTTTATATTACAGGCATTTGGGGAATATGAAAATAATTTTATTCTATTATTGTCTTCTACATTTCAATTCTCTGCAGGATTTCTTTTACGTCTAAGGTTGAACAACGCATGGGTTTGGGTGGGTACGTCATCCGAAAAAAAAATTATTAGTGGGGGTGGGTGGACGAGCCATCCCGCACAGAGCGTGGGTACCCAATGGGTACTCGATCAGGACCATTAGTAGGGCTCTGGTATATACTTGTTTCAAATGCTAACTCTATGTGTAAACCACTCATCCAACTATGCATCATTATCTCTGCAACACTTAATTAAATTTTATATTTCTTTTTTAACAACCAACTTCATGCATCATAAATCATTACAGATCTCCTTGTTATATTATAAAGTTTTCCTTAAATTTGAGACGTACTTTTCTTATCACCCAACATGCCTAATGCATCCCTCTATTTCAACCATATAACTTGAATTCTACGAATAATATCCCTATCAATTTCACCGTCACTTTAAACAATAAATCCAATATACCTAAAACATATACTCTTTTTAATGACTAATCGATTAAAATCACAATCTTCTCATTAGATATATTATTGTTAAAATTACACTACATATATTCAATTTTAGATCCTTATTCAACTGTATAAAGAAATAAATAAAAATGATCCTTTTAAAAGGAAGATTAAGATGCTCATTAGGTATAGTCTGCTAAGTCATATTAGAAGAAAGTGATGTTTATCACCTAAACTATGAATAATAGCCTACACACAATTGAAAATTGGCTAATCAAATTAGTGGTGAAGAAGATGGCATGTAACGCTAAGCAGGGTTGATGTAGATGAATGAGTATCAAATTTACAGCTGCCGGTGGGCAAATTCAGAATCAGAGCAGTAAAAGTTCCATGACTTTAAGTAAGCTTAAGCACTTACACATTTTTTTAATAAAAGCCATGGAAAACTTACAGGTATTTTTCCCCTAAATGTTCGGCAAAAAAAACTCTATAAACATTTCTATATAATTTAGAATACCAATTCAGAAGCCAAATAAAGTAGAAAACATACAGGAAAAACTCTATAGACATTTCTATATAATTTGAAATAACAATTCAGAAGCCAAAGAAAGTGATCAATTAACGTTTTTTTGTAATAACAACATTATGCCATATTTTATCACTCTTGATAACATGTAATACTTCACAAGGCTCATTGCGACTGGTCTACACCATACCAGCATAGGAAAGTTTATATATATATATAGAGAGAGAGAGAGAGATGGACCAAAATTATCCATTGACTAATTACAAAAGATTAAAATAATTCTTGACTATTTAAAAATATTATTTTAATCCCTTAATTTTTTAAATAAGGACCTAACTTATATCCAACAAATGATTAATTTGATTCTTATCTAAAAAATCAAGGGATCAAATTGATATTTTTATAATGTCGGATTATTTTAACCTTTTAAAAAAAGTAAGGGATCAATTCGGTCCAGCTCGTTGGAAGACTTGGCAACACCTAAATCAGCTGGAAGAAGCTGGTCCAAAGTACATGCAAATTGGCGGATTAATTCTGAAGATGGATAGAATGGCTGAAGGGATAGTCCAGATACCATCACCACATATAAGCCCAGAAGCTACTGCACCAGCAAAGTCATCAGCCTCCTCCTTGTTCATCCTCTCCCACACAAACAGAATAACTGTCCCAACAAACATATCTATCGCAAAATAAGCCCCGATATAGAAAGGCACAGCCATAGCCATTGGAATTGGAATATAAGCAGATATATGCGCCGGTGTAATATCCCTTAGAAAGTTTATCACAATAGCCATAACGAAAAACAAGCAGCAGATCTCGAGACAGTGCTTCGGAAGTGCAGAGAAGCCCTCGATCCCGAGAATGGCCATTTCACGATATATAACGGCGTAAGGAGCCTTGTACATCCCATCAGGCGACCCAATGTCGAATGCGCACCAGTAAAGCCAAAAAGTAAGCGGTGCAATGATGCAGCCCAGGGCTGTACCTATGATCTGAGAAACGAACATTGACCGTGGTGACGAGAGTGTTAAATAACCAGTTTTGAAATCCTGCATTAGATCGGCAGCAGTGGAGACGATAGACATCATGACACCACAAGCAGCAAGGCCAGCAAGGACGCCGCCATTAGAACCTACAAGTGCGGAGAAGGTGAAAAGGCCTATCTTGCCGTAAGTCGAGGAAAGACTCCAGTCGGTGAGGCCAGTGCCATAAGAGTTGCAGAATGCGAGAGCTGGGGCAACAAGATAGCAAGCAAGGACTAGATACCATCTCAACTGAGGAAAAATAATGGGAATTGTTGCAGTGGATATAGCAGCCAGGGCGATGTAGCCTGAGGCAGCAAACCAAGAGGAGATGCTATCTTTGACAAAGGTTGCATTCCGGAGCTTCTCCTCTGACAGCTTGTGGTTCTCAGCTTCTGAATGAGACCAATAGTTAATCAGAAATGGTGAGGTAAAACGCAAATTCTGACAGTTCTACAATGCAAGATCTGGATGGAGATTTTAAATATGCATATCTAGACTTTCTTAAATTGGTAGGGGAATTAAGAAAGTCTACTTAGAAATTTATAGCTAAAAAAATATTTAAGAATATAATTGAAACAAGTAATTGTTAATAAAAATGTTCAATAACTTAAAAGAGAATGATAGAAATCATAACTACTGATCTGATCCAATAATTTTACTCCTTTCACTCTGATTGATTACTAGAATGGGGGTTTCTGTTTTGTGAATTCTCCTTTCACGCTGATTGAATACTACATTCAACCCCTTCTACATAGAGCACTATAACCAAAACCTGAGTAACGTAAGAAGGACGAAGTAATACTGAGAAATAATGTGAACTATCAATCAGGATGCAAAGTATAAGCACAGCAAAACTATAAACAGCACAAATATCTTAGAAATATATTTGGCTGGTAGAAGCAAGACAATACCTTGATTTGCAACATGAGGAAGAGCATTACGTTGTGATCGTGCATTCACCATTTCCTTGATGGTTATGTAAATTATTTTGACCAAGTTGTAGAGACCATCCCCAAGTATAAGAGAGATAGCAATGAAAACCTGCCGAAAATGTATCGTTGGTTATTTTAGACACAAACAAAACAAGGTTAATAAAAGTAGTTAGAAAGAGAGGCTTTGGAGCTCTCAAAGCACAGATACATTGCAACACACAAGAGTCGGGTATAACTTTTTTATTCAGATATTATTTTACGTACCCACACGAGCTCATCTCATCAACCTTAAAACATTACAGTGAAAATTCCACGTGGCTATTATGGATAATAATGTCTTCTTCTTCATCACCATCAATAACATAAACTAAAGAATTTGTAGTCTGCTTTGTGAAAGTTCCTCCATTCATTTCTATCAAGCTACATGAGACCATAACTCTATTTTCCACATTCACTCGCACAGCTTCCATCCATCTTATTTTTAGTCTTATCCATTTTTCTTCTTAATCCCCATTAATTCTATTAGCTTGCACATATATCTTCAATTCTTGGTTGAATACATGTTCAGACTAACAAAAATATATTATTCAAGACCTTATCTGAATAGATGTTGCTCCTATCCATTTAGTATAATTATTTCTACACAATACTTTATAATAACTCCAAATCTATATTAAATTTTTCATTTTGTCTTCACTCAACATGGCTAAACATGAGTTCATTGCTACCCAATAATCAAATCCAATGTAATCAACTATAACTTTCTACTCTTTACCTTTTATGTCCACATGATCTTCACTTGTTGAATTTCAATGTTCAAACACTTCTCCATTTTAACCACCAAACTTAACTCTAGAATTGAATTATTAATCCACATCCCTAGCATTTACACAATACAATCTACCCAAGAAATCATATACGAGAATTATATTCTTTTTCATTTTTCTAAATTTGTTTAAGAGTGGAGCTGCTGAATTAAGGAGTCAAATAATCATTGTAGTCAATGCACAAATTTATTTTGCTTCCAAAATGTGCTCTTCCTTCATTTTTCTAAGAATGACACCCTCCGAAATTGGCAATGATTCTTCCATTTGACAGCCGCTAGATGTTTATATTGAATCTGAATCTCAAGAACAATATTGCTTCTAGTTGTCCATGTCCAAAAGTTGATTCACCACCAAGGAATTTAAAGCTTGCTACAAAAGAGCGCTCACATGCTTCTTTGAGGCTCTTGAGTACACGAGCAAGGGAGAAGTGTTAAAAGAAGAATTTCAATAGGTTTTTATTGATGCAAATAAAGGTGCATAAGGCCCAATTTATAGTTTATGAGACGCAATAAAATAATCAAACAAATCAAACAAATTAACCTAATTCATATTTAGATAAAAACTAATACATGATAAATATTATTAGATATCTAAAAGTCTTACTTGAGAGGACAATAATCATATGCCCAAAACTAGACTCGAAATCTCGCAAAAATTTACAATATAGTTAGTATTATCAGCATGATGTTGCCCTAATGTAGCTTTGATGCAGCCAGGTCCCAAAGCCAGGTCCTACAAAATAATTGTGACAAATATTGTAGCCAGCTAAAGAGTGTAGCAAGCATGCATATTAAGGCCATAGGATCCTTAAGAGCCTCATTGACAAATAAGAAATTTCTTCCATCATTATATATATATATATATATTATAATAAAAATTGAATCCATAATAGATCTTTCAGACATGAAAATTTTGATTTCTTCATTCTCAATATGATTTTTCTATGGCTATGCACGCCCTCCATGATTTCATTATACTACATAAGTTTATTTCGTGTAAAATTATTGCAATCAAATCTGCTTTGTTCTTAAAGACTGGTGCTAAAATGTTTCACCTTCAATCATTAGGCATTTTCTTGCTTCTATGATTTAAATAAAATGATTTATTAGCCAAGCTTCTATAATATCTTTTATAACTCCCCAAATCACAAATGGTATTTCATCAAAAAAACATCTCAAAACTAATTAAAGTAATAATAAGGTAAAAGTACAGTGACATCAAAGACCACATATCCATTATGAATGGTGGTTTTCCAAGTCAAAATACACAAAATAACAAATAAATATGTAGATGGAAATATGTATGGAAGATTTAATGGAGTTGGTGAAATATGATGTGCATTTACCAACATGAGATCATCTAAAACCAACCTCTAAAATCTCATACCTAACTTCACTAATGGCTTACAAAGTTACTACACATTTAACAATTTGGTTCATTCTTATAATTATGCATATCTTCAAGCTTATAAATCAGTTCAGATTATGCTTTAGTTGAAATTTTGTTAGTTAACTCCTCTCTAACTCTCCCTCCATCCATCCATCCATCCCTCCAAGCTCGCTCGCTCACCAGCTGTAACTTTCGTAGAAGCTGAGAGGAGTGGAAGGGAGGAAGTCAAGGCAAGTAACTAAAATGCATTGGGCTATTGTTTAAGTTTCATAAGTTAGCTAACAAGAGAGAATGGATTGATCCATTGCTCAAGTTTATTGAGTCAATGCGTATAGGTAGGGGTTGTTGTTCAAGTTTTATGAATCAACTCCCTCCCACCTTGCTCGCTCCCTTCCTCATTGGGTTATTGTCTTATTATCAAGTGTAACATTTATTTGTCTTGTACACAACCAAAGACTAGGATGACAGATTACTAAGCAAAAATATATATTTGCGCCAATTGTTGATAGAAAAAAAAATAATAATGAAAAGATACAAAAATTACATTGCAAAAAAAGGCAAGTTTAATCAATTTAATTCATGATGGAGGCAAAGTCGTAATATAATAAAAACAAAAGTGAAGTTTTTTTATTTTCTATGCTACTTCTCTTCAATGATTGGAGTAATATTTGGATATCTTAACTTCACTTTTTTTATAATTCTCTTCTTTTACAACATTATATAAGGCTTCTCTAAGGCTCGGCAATGGTTTGTTGCTAAGAATTTCACCTCAAACTTCATCAAGATTTTTATTTAGGGTTTCAGCAATTTGTAAATGTAGTCTTTTCCCATAAGCTCTTTGAATTATTAACGCTCTTCAAGACATTTCAACTTCAATTATTCACGAACATCAAGTTATTACCCATTTCAAGCTAGAATATTGAAAGATTCAGTAAAGAGAGTTTACCTTATCTTCGATCAAAGAGGGTTAGCCTGGCCTCAAAGATCTTCAAAGCATTGTCTTTGTTGGACCACATTTCCCTCACCACAACGCATATCTCTATAGGACTTTTGTAGAACATGAAATTTTCTCCAATCTCATTAGACAGATTTAGATTAGAGAGAGTCGCCTTTGATGGTTTGGTCACATTAAACGGAGGCCTTTTGATGACCCGGTTAGGAAAGTTGAGGTATTAGATTTGACTAATGTTAAGAAAGGTAAAGGTAGACCTAAAAAGACTTGTTTAGAAAATATTATAAATGGTCTTTCTTTATTAGATTTAAATGAGAATTTGACTTTTAACCTGACACAATGGCGAAAAAGGATTCATGCAGCCGACCTCACGTAGTGGGACAAAGGCTTGATGTTGTTGTTTTTTTCTATTTTCATTTCAATATGGAAAAGATACTACACATTTGCAGTAAGATAATCTATAACAATTTGAGACCAAAGAGATAATTCCCACTTAATTCAAAAAAAAAATTTCAAAAAATAAATAAAAATACAAATTTATCAACTATATCACTGGATTTAGTCTAAACTTAAATCTATTCATGATTCTGGTTCAGGTCCATGCATTGCATCACTTTTCCATGAATTAATAGTGCAAATAGGCAACCCAGCTCCCTCGACCCTCTCTCAATAAGGACATTTTTGCAATAAAGCTGCATTAATATAGCTTTAATGTGGAGTGTAAGTGAAAATCCTAGTAGAATAGGTTAGAAAACTAAATGCAAGTCAAGCAAAGTGAACCAAGATCAAGCAATGATTAAAAAAATATAAGGATAAAAAGACAATAAGGAGTTTTTTTCTTTTTTCTTTTTTAATAAGAGGTTAAGAACTAGGAAAACAAATACAAGCAACAAACTACTTTTCAAAAAATATATCTGTACATACCTTGTAACCATAAAGTCCTTTAAAATCATTGCTTTCAAGATTATCTGGATACCAATCTCCTGCACGCTTACTAATAAACGGCCAAAGAAATCCCCAAGATAATATGGCTCCAAGAAGAACAGAACAATTAACTATGTGCGGACAAATAAGACCACATCCAATGTATGTTGTACTAAAATCAAAATAGAACCTGCAGGGCATAAAAAGCAGCACGATTTACTATTAATAGACAACAATGCAACAATTCGGTTTATACAATAAATTTAATCATTGAAGATAATTGTCAAAACGAAAGGAACAAGGTGGTAATATGTCATTCTTCTATGTTCTGTTGTTGAACAGAACATAGAAGAATGACATATTACCTATAAATGAAATAAATTGAAGATTAAAGAGATTGGGTATGTGGAATGCCAAATAAATAAAATGAGTATTCCCTGAGTTTTAAAACCCCCCTAAGGATCAGTATGATGCACAAGAAATGCTATCAAGCAAGCGAAGAGAAAAAATATAACTTGTTTCTTGCATGGTTAATCTTTTGCCTCCTGAAGAAGGTTTCTATTGAAGACTTGATTTAAGGCATGCCAATGAAATGAAAGGTTTCACAACTAATACTTGCATGTATAATTAAAATGGAAAGTAGACCACCCAAAAAAACATTACGTATTATTAAATGCTGTGAGACCCAAGGTGGGAAAATTATCAAAACCACAGGAATCCCCGACACCACTGAAGAACCACTTAAAGCAACTCCAAAAGAAGCTTAGGCTGAGGTATTTTCCAAGGCAACGAACTTGCTTCCTGAAAAATATTATCCAGTATGAGAATGCCGTTATAAAGAAAATAAAATTTTCAACATACGAATTACAAAATAAGTTAAAACCAACTATAACTTGAAAAAGGTAAGCTTCAACTGAAGCCAAGTTAAATATTTTCCATGTCTCTGAATGATAATAGAAGGCTTAATCGTAGGCATTTCAATCCTGTAAAAAAATGCAAATACCAAATTTCATCTAAATAAGAATCAGCATAATGTGCTCCATTATTGGATGGTGTATCTTCTCATATGCTCGCGAAATATCTTTGCAAGACAAGTTGAAGCATGGATCGACAATAAAAAAAGAAAATTTATGGGTGTTATAAGAAACTGTCCTAAAACCTTTAAATAACTATCATACAACCATGAAGTGTCGAAAGAAAATCTAATTGGATAACAATGGTGAGCCTTGAGAAATGGTCAAGCTGTCCAATCTAGAGAACATAGATTTGAGTCACAAAAATAACCAACTCCGATTACAACCGCCATCGCTGTCAACTTGTGGACTATTAATTTTAATTCAAATCAAACACAATGAAAACAAATCCTTGCATTTGTGGTGTACAAAACCAAACAGCTCAAAAGTACTATCAACACACTAAATTTATTTTTCAATGTATACCTTTAAATCTGCATTCATTTTTCAGCCGAACAAATAACCCCTAATTAAATAAATTAAAGACCCAACTTTGATATAAACATTCAGAAATAGTTGCTATAACTATGTGTTAAAGCCACAAGCATTACCCTGCAAGCTCAGCTCCAGCATTGGTATGAAAGCTATTAATCAACAAAGCTGTGGCTGTTCCACTAGGGTACGTAAGCTTGTAGTCAATTACCATCACCTGAAAACATTTCAATATGAATTATGATATTGATCAAATAATATAAGAAACATTATACACATATCTCCAACGGAAAGCTAAGAAGTTATAGCGAACTGTTGCATACTAATACTCAATTCAACCTAACCTAACTGCTCTTTTTAGTCACTGCAAACACTTCTACAAATAATCCATACATCATACCAAATTTTGACAAAGAAAACAATACCCTCCATCATCAAACTGTCATGCTTTCCGTCATTCTTCATTGGCTTTCTATAAAGCAACTAAACACCACGTAAGTTAATTGAAGAAAATTGTATAACCGTAATATTAAAGAAGCTGCTATGGACTGCTTTTGACATATAAAGTTTGGGAGATGGTTGCCTAAACCAATGCAAACATTGTGCAAAACCCATAACTTAGATAAAGTTTCTCAAGCTCACTCTCCTAACCAGACTTAAACAAAAAAGGCATTCGCATTCACCACTAGTGACAGGATAAAAATTAATAACCTACAAACACATATTACCTAAGCTTCAAGAGATTAAAACTAACTACAAAAACATTATCAATGTTTAAGTCTATATCTGGGCAATCATGATGAACCATATAAGAACTTACAGCCTGAGTGAGAAACTAAACCACAGAATCCTGTGCATAAACTATCTGCAAATTCTCTAAACAATAAGGCCAATTTTGGTTTTGTGAATAGAAATCCAATAAGAAAATTAAAAAGCTTAATAAATATTTTCTATAGAAATTGAGAAAAATGCATGTAGAAGAGATGTGTTTGGTAACATTTTCACATTATCCAATTAACAGTTGGTTCTCATATAATAACATGAAGACTATTTAAAAAAAATGTATAAAAAGCTAAAGAACAAATAACACAAATGTGGCATCAATTGATTAGATGAAATGCAAAAAATATTTCATAAATATTGTATTCCCTCTTTTTTAGAAATTAAGGCACACTTACGTGTAATGGCGACACTATTAAATTATAAAATATATAATAAAGTTAACAATATACACAGAAATATTAATTTTAAATTTAAAACCTAAAAATAGCACGCTATATGTATTTCGCGCCGTATGCTATTGCTCCTGCATAGCGCAAATAACGCACACCATTTTGAGCATGTACACCGCACAAAACAAATTATTCCAAGGGCTGCACCATGTCGCACCAAGCGTCATGATGCGCTATTTTGTGCCATTAACATGTATGGGTTAGCCAAAGTAACCTACTTTGAGTTGACTTGCTCAGTGCATGGAGAGCTTTTTGATAATTTTATATGTTTATCTTTAAAATTCTAGATTTTAAATGAGTGGTATCTTGGTACTAATTTAGGTCATCACATTAGATAATTCGCTAGGATTATATTTTGTTGCAGTAGTTTAGATTGTCTAGTGTCACAAATGCATATCCATAATCTTATACAAAGGTTATGTATGTTGAAGACATCTTCTATTTGCACTAAAATAATAGAATAGAGCATGTTTGTAAATAGCACAAAATAGTCTGTATGATAGATCATAGCATACCAAAGCGCACCTCTTATGTTATTTGCATATAAAACCACCCGTCGATAAAATAGCATGCTATATTTTGTTAGTTTGATCTCTCAACTAGTTTTTGTAATTATCAGTCCACTGTGCAAGCTCGTAGCGCATACGAAAGAATATGCAATATTTTAAATCTATCTATAGGGAAAAAATAAAATAGGCTTAGCATATTTGCATGTGACATGAAAAATGGCAAATGCAATAAGATCAAAATGTAAGAGAGAATAATAATTAAAGAGATGGGTGATGTAGGACTATATATGATTTAAATGATTGTAATAAGAATTTGCACGCTTTTGAGTAAGAGCAATAAGAATTAAAATGTTAGCCACTTAACGATAATAGAAAACAAAGGAGAGGCGATTCCGCTTAGGCCAAATCACATGTTAATAATTAAGATCACCAAAACAATTAGAATTTCAACATAATCAAATTTACGGGATTTTCAATAGCATCCCTAGATTAACAATGAGAGTAGATGCATAGAAAGTCATAACTCATGCCCTACATTTACTAACCTTTGGCGGATAGCTTTGCACGATTCCTTATGCTTGATGCACCACCTACAATAGAAGAAGATTAGGAAGAAAATTGAAGAGGGGGAAAAGTTCACCCTCGTCGAGGCCCGGCTTTGATTTTCCATTGAACGGTGGAGAGCTGCTCTTCGATGGCTTTGGAGAGGGTGAAGATGATACGCTCCAAGTACTACTCGGCGGAATTGTCTACTTCTGAATTGACGTCGAAGAAAGGCGACCAGAGGATGTCGACGAAGCCTTGTTCGTTGTAGACGAAGCCGGAGTCAAGTTCAGGATCGGTCATGCATCAATTTTGTAGTGTTGAAGTGTTATTGAAGACGTCCTTTGCTATCCTTAAGGATTCCCTTTGAGAGAAAGAAGTTTCTCTCAAGAATCCAAGTGGAAGAAAGGGTGAGACGGTGGCCGACCAAAGGAAGTGGCTTGAGGGAAAAGTAGGTTCATATTTTAGAGGAGGAAAGATGGGGGAAATTAAGAAATTATTTTCCCAGTTAATCCTTTAATTTGGAAAGGATTTAAGGGTGATTTGGAAGAGGGGGGGGGGGCGGATAAGAGAGAGGGAGAGGCTTTGAATTCTTCCCAAAGAGAGAGGCTTGAAGTTTGGAAGGTATTCAATTGGGGCAAGGAGGGGGCCGGTGGCATAGGGAGAGGGATTGGGGGGAATAAGCAAAGGTTTTATTACTTACTTAAATGAGATTCTCAAATTAAGGAATAGGATTTAACTCCAATCTAATTCAAATTTAATTTGGATTTGATTTTAGAAACTTTCCTAAAATAGGATTATATTTTAGGAAATGTTTCAAATTTCAAATTGGATTTGAATAATTGAAATTGAAAAGCTTTCCCAAAAGAGACTAAATAAGAAAGGGAAGTAATGATGAGGAATTTGAAAATTTGGAGGCAAGGGGGGAGGGAGAGGCCGACAGCTAGGCTAGGGTTTGGGTGGAGTTTGGGTAGCTTGGGGATAGGGGAATGAGTTGTAAGCAAGTAGGAAGGATGGGGAAGGTGGGGTGAGAGCTTGGCAAAGAGGTAGGATGGGGTTTGGATGGTCGGCGATGGAGGGATTTGGATGGGCCGTGGGGTGAAAGGGAAGGGAGGGAGAAAGGGGAGGAAGAACTAAGAAGAAAATAGCCACGAACCCGGACTCTTCCAAGATTGGTGGGTGATCCGCTTCCCTCTTCTAGGGATCTCTCTCCAAAGACTCTCAAGCTCTCACAAGAACTCAATTTGCAGGAATTTGATTATAATTCATTCATTAACTCCAAAAGAAACATAAAGTGGCTATATATAGCCTCATACAATGAAAGGGAAAATAAAAGACGACATAGCCCCTAGGGCTTACATATGACAAAACCTTTAAGTAAGGGTACAATGGGAAATGCTACTAAAACAAATACATAAAGCAAATAAATAAAACAAAAACATATGAAGACTCAAAAATAGATCGGCGCAATTGTGGCCGTAGATCGCAGCCACGTCTTTGATATACTTTCAGTGCTCTGATGTCCCCATCAATGGGGCTATTTTGGTGTATGATTATCATGATAATTCTCTATAGGAAAGTTTAAATTTTATGAATATGAGAGTTGAAAACAAAGTATTTTTTAAGTCTTGATATTAAGATTCAAAATTTAATAATGAATCATGATATTATATAAAATTGATAATTTTATTCTAATTGTTTTGTTTGGCATGTTGGTTGATTTTCCAATATGACTGGTTTTTGTTATTTTGAAGACTAAAAAATGCCAAATGAGTGGAGTAGGGGTGTCAATGGATTTTCGGATCAGATTTGGGTCCAACAAAAAAATGACACACTATCACTTGACCCAACCCGAACTTGACCTGATTAGAAAAACAGGCCACAGACCCAAACCAGAACCCGATCCAGTTCGGGCTCTGGTCAACCTGACACGACCAGCAAACCCTTTTTTCTGTTAATTTCATTTCACGTGCAGCTTGCTTCTTCGGTCAAATCCAGTAAATCTTCAACGACCAAATCCCGCTTCTTCACATGTTGAGGCACTAATCGCAAACGATGAAGTCATGAACGAAACGAAATCCAACGGAAGGATTTCGAATTTTGTACATTTCTTCAACAAAATTCGTAAATCGGGCGACATACCACGCGCTTCGACCAAATCTGTAAATCGTTCTGATCCTTAAAATTGGGTTAATTTCGGGTTGGTGAGTTGAGCAGAACACGACCCATTTATTAAACAGGTCGGATTTCAGACCCAAATCTGACCTGTTTGTTAAATAGGTCAACCTGAACTTGAAATTTTTTGGTCGGATCCAGGTCATGTTGACGCGTTGGGTTAATTTTTGACGGCCCTAATGAGTGTGTTGATTCATATTTTCAACAATAAAGGTTATGCACAATAGTGTGCGAATTATAGAGGAATTAAAGTGTCATATTTTAAAACATTGGGAGAGAGTTATTGAGCATAGGTTACGACATGATACTAATGTTTCTCAAAATCAATTTGGATTCATGCCGGGTAAGTCTACTATGGAAGCTTTACATTTATTGAGAGGTTTGATGGAGAAGTATAGAGAGAATAAGGATGATATGATATTTATTGATTTAGAGAAAGCTTATGACAAAGTTCCAAGAGAAGTGCTATGGAGAGTTTTAGAAAAGAAATGAGTTAATCATTTTTATATTCAAGTCGTTAAGGATATGTATGCAAGAGTTGTTACTTGTGTTCAAACACAAGATGGTTTGACCAAGTATTTTCTAATTTCAGTTAGATTACATCAAGGATTAGCTTTAAACCCATGTTTACTTTAGTCATGAATATTCTTACTAGACATTTGCAAGAGGATATACCCTAGTGTATGCTTATTGTTAATGATATTCTTCTTGTTGATAAGACTAGAAAGGGAGTATAATGTAAACTTGAATTATGGAGGTTAACCTTAGAGCCTAAAGGTTATTGTATGAGTAGATCTAAAACTGAATACATGGAGTGTAATTTTAGTAGTAATAGATCTAGTAAGGGTATCGTGGTTTTGGACAATCAAGTCATTAATAAGAGTACACATTTTAAATATTTCAGGCCTATTATCCAAAGTGATGGTGAAATAAATGGGGATATTATTAGTAGAATTCAAGTTGGAAGGTTGAAGTGGAGGAATGCATTAAGCCTATTGTCCGGTAGAGAAGTACCTCTCAAACTTAAGGGAAAACTCTATAAGATGATGGTGAGACCAGCAATGCTTTATGGCACGGAATGTTGGCCATTAAAAGAGAAGCATAAAATTAAGTTAAGTGTTGTAGAAATGAGGATGCTCAGGTGGATGAGTGTCTTTGCTCTTCAAGATAGAATGTGAAACGAGCATATACATGACAATACTGGAGTAGTTCCAATGGAAAATAAGACTAGAGAGAGTCGCCTTATATGGTTTGGTCACATAAAAAGTCGTTTTGGTCACATAAAATGTCAACCTTCTAATGACCCGGTTAGGAGAGTAGATGTATTAGATTGGGCTTATGTTAAGAAAGGTAGAGATAAACCTAAAAAAACTGGTTAGAAAATATTATAAATGACCTTTTTTAATAGATTTAAATGAGAATTTGACTCTTAAAAGAATATATTAGAGAAAAGGAATTCATGTAGTCGACCCCGAGTAGAGGGCTAAAGGCTTGATATTGTTGTTGTTTTTTTTAACTCTCATGTAGGTTAAATGTTCTATTATGTAATATTTATTTGAAATATAATAAATAATTAAAGTTTCTTATTATTTGTGTTATTTTTAAAGTAGTTGTTTATGTGTTGTGCTATACGATATGGTTTCATAAGATTCTTGAGTTCCAGTCATCTATTTGTTGTTGATGAGTATCAAATGGAGGTAAAAGTAATCAAGTAAGGTATATGCAAAATAAAGTTAAAAAATTTCCCGCTTTTAGTTGAATACAAAATAATGGTAAATTTCCTTTCAATATAATTGCATCGACAGGATAGCCTCCAAACTATTTCCAAAACACTTTGAATGCTAAATAAATTGATCATATCAAATAAGGCAATAGAAAAATGCTTGGCATAAATATTTTGAAACTAAGAAATCTATTGTAAGTTTATAGCAGAAATTAAGGATGAAAGTAAAAAACACCAAGTTTTCTCCGATTTAAATTTATGTCCGTATGAGGCATGTTGTGCAATGTTATATACAGCAAATCAACACAAAAAAGTACCAAAATGCATTATGATTAGAACAGGAAGTACCTTTCGAAGTGCAACAAGACTGAAGAGTCCTAGAAAGCTAACAACAAACATGAAACCTATCATCCACCCCAGGGAAGGATTTTTCACATCCTCTGGCCTGTTACCAGGATAATCCTTTCCTATGAGTTCATAGGTCCTTTGATTCATAGAAAGCATATAAGAGCCAAAACCCCCTGTGAATGAAAATTATTAAAAATGAACTCCGACATGTCATGATAAAGAAAAAATAAATTCCAACTTGAATTTTTTTAAATCATGAATAACAAACTAAATGTTTATTGTAGAGCTGAGTAACATGAAGTCGAAAGAAACCAATGGCATATCTAACTTTTATAAATCATGACCATGAAACTAAATGGTTCTTGTAGAACAAACTAACATGCATTTTTTTAAAAATAACTGGGTACAACTTGATTGATTTCACCGAGATAAATAATGAAATTTTTATTTAAAAGGTGTAGAAAAGAAAGTAGACATGTTAATGATTAAACTCAAGTTGTAATCGTGGACACCAATTATCCTGCTGAGAATCAAGCTCACATAATGATGCAGACAAGATTTCCTACTTTATGTTTTCTTTATTTTTTCTAGTATTTCTAGCTCACATAATGATGAAGTGATTATTTGCACACCTAGTGTTCTCCAAAAAGGTTTAGGAACTTTATGTTGCATTACATAAGTACTTAAGCAATCCGACACGAAACATCTTATAATAAGGGTATCTAAAAGATTGAGATTTCATATAACAAACAAAGAAAAAGCAAGTTTTCTACGAAAGATCATGCAGCCACAAGAACATCATCAACAATTACATGAAATTTAATTTCCACTTTTAATAAAACAAAATCGAGAATATTTCAAATAGAACGTAGATATATTCCCTTTCAATGCTATAGCAGCAAATTAACAGCCATAAAACAAAATAAATGTCAAATGGCCCAAAAAAAAAAAAAAATTAACCATCTAAACAAGGAAAACTGAGCTCACCGCTGAAGGCCAATCCATAGCAAGCAACCACACAAGTCTGGATGACGGTATTTTCCTGCCGCGTGAATGGCGCAACCCGGAAACCGATATTCTCAAGAATCCCCGTCCAGCTCCTCACGAAGAAGAAGCCCAGCAAACCAGCAGCAACATTTAGAGACGGAATTACGCCGACAGTAAGGTTGAGTTTGTGGGTTATAATGCAGAACAGGCAGCCAAGCAAAGCACTTACGACCAAGCCCCTCAGCGTTATCTGTTCTTTCCAGTGTGGGAGCATCTCGTAACCATCGGCGAGGTCTTGGCCTGCTTCCGCCCTCGACGGAGGTAGCAGTGGCTCCGTTATATCTAGCGTCGACTCTTCAGTTCCCATCCCCAAGCCCCTCCTCTTTCTCTCACTTAGGGCTTCAGATTCGGGAGAGAAGGGTACAGATGGTAAGAGGAAGAAAGAGATCCAAACGAAGAGGAGGGGAATTGGGGATAAGAAGACGAAGGTGATCTAAGAGGAACAGCGGCGGAGACGAAGCTAGATATTAAATGCTTCAAGGCAGTGCCTTCTTTCTCGGGCCATAGAAATGTTAAATTTTGTTGCTTTTGGCCACAACCATTGACCATCTGCACCGAGATGCGTGCTTATTATTTTTTAAACGGGCAAGTCATAAATGATAAAATATATTATAAGAAAATTTAAATTATATATGACTTATACCACTTAAAATCAAATAAATGCATTGATTATTTTATTTCATAAAATATATATATATCCAAATGGTTTGTTCAGATTAAAATGTCACAACTTTGTGACACGGATTATCTTTTAATATTTTCATCAATACATTTTCTTTTTGTCAAATAGGCTATATTTTCACTCACATATATGCCTGAGAGTATTTGGCATTTATCAAAACATATTAGATATATTTTCCTATTTAAAATAAATTTTTTGCTCTTGCTTAAGTGTTAAATACAATTTCATGAAGTACATATTTTTCATCTACTTGGTAGCGTTATGTTATGTCACCAAGAAACAGTTAGATTTCCAATTAGTATAAATTTTGCATCTTTCAAACTTAATCCTAAGTTGGGATCACCTCATTCCCAAGTTTAAGTTAGTGAAGCATTTTCTTGCATAAATAAATTTCACTTAGGAAATGAGTTTCTCGAATATTGACCTAAGTTATTAATGTGTCAACTTTCTAATTTGGCCTCAATCAACTCCAAACCTAATAGTCGGTTCATTAGCTTTTAGGTTGGGTTTCTCTAACAGTAAGAGTTTTTGTCAAATTTAAAGAATGAAGGAAACGTACAAATGAGAAAAAATTTCTAGTAGAGAAAAAAAGTTTACTCAATTTGCAAGTTAAGATATATTAGGTTGTTGAACTTTCTCTTTTGATGACTTTGACTAAGTTAGATTTTCGCTTTATGAGTTCGAATCTTAGAGGAATTAATTACAAAGTGACAAGTTATCAAAGCATTTATTGAAGGGCAACTTGCATGTTTATGATGAGTATTGACTCTCCATATTCATGGGCTTTTCTCCAACTTACTACTTTTCTTTCCATAGTTCTTGGCTTATGGTCAATTGCATTAATCCATGCTAATCACACCTAAAAGGATGTTGGGTCCAATTTTTTTGTGGACAACACATTGTCCATACTAACAATAATAGTAGTTAGACTATTTTAAATTTAAAAAAAAGGAAGTGGTAAGTGAGTGAGAAGGAAAAGTCTTAGACTTCTATATCCACTTTATAAATAGTAGTTAACATGCCACAAAAAAAGTCATAAGGGACTACAACGAGAAATAAAAAGTAATACTTATTTTGACTGATACATACAAATACATGGGCATGACCTTGATATTAATAGATGGACAACTATCTCTAATGTGGCCCTAGGACACCTTCGACGTGTACCTTTGACTATTACCTTCAATGAGTACCTTTTGGCAGTGCCTTTAGCATGTTTCTCCATTAAAGATATCTACTACCTGAGGCATTAGTCGTAAGGGTGAAGTCACAATGGTTAGGTGGATGAACGTCTCAGAATTCAAAGATAATTTTTCTAAGATTAGTGGTAATTAGGCAATTTTTTTAAGGCAAGTGACTCAATTAGGTGAGTTTTTTTTAGGCGAGTGCCTTAGTCATGTAAGTTGTTAAGAGAGAGTGCATATAAGATTGATGTCTCCTGGCTAGGGTTTAGGGTTAGTTTGTTTTAGGCAAACATCTCCTAACCAGCATAAGTACCATGTTTATTCGAGCTCATGTTGAATATGTTCATATAATATCTTTTAATTCTTTAGCGAGCCTATTCGATTTTCACGACTTGCTCAGATCCACCCTTCAGGGTATACAATTATAATCTTCATGTGGGCAAAATTATAATTGCAGTTGATTTTATTAATATTTTATGATGATTCAAATTATTATCCTTTAAATAAAATATTCTATGCCTAGACACCTCATTATTTTATTTTAGCTTGTCATCTCACTTTAATTAGGCTGAAATATAATGATCTTTTATTGAAAGGCAAAACCATTAAATTTTATGTCTAATTACACTCATTGATGTCTTTAATAAATAATTTATGTGACTAATTTTATAGCTTCATTTTACTAACAAATTATCATAATTAAAAATGTTATGGCTATTCTTTAACTAATCAAATATAATATTTTAAATTTAACATAAAAACTTTATTTTGGCTATATTTCATATCAAATTTAAAAACTATACTAATGAAGTCTCTCTTTATCCCCAATGATATTATAATTGGGAAGATGATAGCTCGGGAAATGATTAAAATCTGATGTAGCTGTATGTGATATGATTATTTTATATATATATATGCTACTGAACTATAGAAGTTTGAATGTACCTCTTTAATTAATTAATAAGTACAGAATTGCTTTTGTTTAGAATCAGTTAAGGTTTTATAAGGAATATTTAGGGGGCTGTTTGGCAACAATTGGGATTTAATTTTAGTGCAATTCAGTATTTCCTGTAAATCCAGATTTAGTAAATTCGAAATGTGTTAAATTTTGAAAATTGTTTGGTATGTCAAATGTTAAATCCTGATAAACTGTTTGGTAATATTGTTGCGGACTTAAATATACGCGACGATAGAGTTTTAATTATACGTCTTAGCTTTGCACAGATATACAGCCCACACACAGAGAACACAAGATTTTTTACATGGAAAATCCTTGAAAGGGGAAAAATCACGAGGCATAGCCCAGTTGAAAATGGTTCCACTAGAATATAAGTCGGTTACAATGGGTTGATTCGCCTCTGAGGGCGATCAGATTACAAATAACAATTGTACGATAGAAGTCTGGGTGTCAGGTGATGGTTTGGCGGAACTTCGGGCCTTAGGTGATGGTTTGACGAAGGTGAGGGCCTCTCGTGATGGTGAGGGGCTCTGGCGAAGGTGATGGCCTCTGACGAAGGTGAGGGCGAGGGCCTCTGGCAGAGGTGAGGGCCTCAGGCGAAAGTGAGGGCCTCAGGTGGTGATCCAATGAAGCTCCGGCGATGGTCCGGCAAGGTTCTGGCGGTGGTCCGACGAGTCTCCTGCAGTGGTCCGACGAGGCTCCGGCGGTGGTTCGGCGAGGTTCCGACGGTGGTCGAGGAGGAGCTTCTTCCTTCTCTTCTTGCTTGGGGTCCCCTTTCAAGAGAAATGAGGGGTATATTTATAGATTTTATGGAGTGGCATGGCCTGTAAATAGGCGAGAGATCAAGGATAAATGGGGAGTGGTTGGATGGATGGCCGATATTGAACCCCTTGATCATGGATCGTTCATCAGTAATTTGGAGGCCTTAATGATTTCAGAATTCAGTAATCTTGGGCTCGTTGAATTCGTCTCGTCGAGCCGCTCGATTCGACTATAAGCTCGTCATATTTGGAAATCGTTTGAAAACTCAAACAGTGTTACGAAGCTTTCAACAGCGCTACGGGTCCTTGATTTGAGCTCATTTGGGCTCGGATTGAGTCGAATTTGGTGTCATTGGATTCATATTTCCGAGACGCTCAGTTTGACTATAAGTTTGTTGCTCGGAGTTGAGATGGTCTCCGAATTAATTTTAGACGTTTCCAACTCAATTTTGCATCGAGATTCGTGCCCGATCAAGATAATTTTTTGACTATGTATCAAATATATTTCAGGATTTATGATAGTTAGAGATTTAAATGTGAAGAAGATAATTATAGATTAAAAAGATTATAATTAAAATTTTAATGTGTTATGAATTTAATTATTATATATACTATTAATTATATATTTAATAATATGGATTTTAAGTTATACTAATTAAGATAATTATATTAATATTTAATTACTAATTATGCAATTAAGTTAAATTATATAATTAATTTATGCACTAATTATACAATTAATTATTTAATTAATTTAATTCATTATTAATAATTTATTTTATATTAATTAAGTTAATCAATAATACCTTACAGGCGTCGAGGGTTTTGCATTTCATATTCTCTTTTTCGTCGCTGTTCGGCTTCGTTGCTTTGCAGAGGTGTAGAGATTGCACGCGTCGCTTCTTCGGCTCCTTCGTGGCTGTTAGACTTCGCTCCTTCGACGACTTTCCCTTGCTGTCGGATCGGAAGATACGACATTTTGTTCGGAAGCAAGAACGGGAGCTCGCTGGCTGTGAAGGTAACTTTCTCCCTTTCGCGCTCTTCTTCGGCTAAGTTCGGGATTTATAAAATCCCGGGATTTAACGCGCGCACAAAAACCGTTTGGCTGGATTTAGCGTTAATCCGACTTAAATCCCACGATAAATCCGATACCAAACAGCCCCTTAGTAAGAAATAGAAGACTTGTTCCAAGTCTTTGTTTGTTTTGAAGTATTAAATTCGCAGCCTAAGTTGATAAAAATGAAGGGAAACAGTGCCTTACTGAGATAACATTATCAACAGAAACTTTTCTTTTTTATATTTTTACTGGAAATTGTTTGACAAAATTGTATTTATGTCTAAAAAATAACATTTTGCAAGCGACTGTGAAAAGCGAATTGAACCGTTTGTTCAACGGCCTGAAATTTTGAAAACTCTCGCAATCTTTTCTTCCGTTATTCCCTAAAGGTACATATCCCTTGCACTTTTTCATCCATCCCCTTAGTTAACTTTTTGGTTTTGTTTTGCTCAATGCTCATCAACTTGAATATAATTTCTATTCTGTGATTCTCAAGATTTCAAATATAGGGAAACTTCATACCTGTAACCACTACCCTGTCACCATTCCATCTCTGCAACATCTCCTGCAAATATGTGCAAGAGAAAAATATATTTCGTTAGGAAAAGTCTGTCATGGATTGGCAATTCTTTCTGGTGTCCAGACCGAGACCCTCACTTCTAACATCGTAATCAACTTCTACTCCAAATGTGGCCTGGTTGATTATGCTCGGAAGCAGTTTGATTTAATGCCGGTGAGAACTATTGTCTCTTGGAACACTATGATTGCGTGCCATAACAACCATGGAGAGTATGTAGAATCACTAAATCTTTTTCTGCAAATTTTACGTCAAGGATTGGTGCTGAGTGAATTTACTTTGTCGAGCGTTCTATGTGCCTGTGCAGAAAAAATGGCAGTTTATGAGTGCAGGCAGTTGCATTGTTTGGCTCTAAAAATAGCAAGAGATTCTAACGTGTTTGTTGGAACTGCAATGATTGATGTGTATGCCAAGAGCAATATGATTGATGATTCGTGCCGGGTTTTTTATCATTTGCCTGAAAAATCTTCAGTCACTTGGAGCTCAATGGTTTCGGGTTATGTTCAGAATGATCTTCATGAGGAGGCCTTGGTTTTGATTTTGAAATCTCAGCAAATGGATTTGGAATGGACAAAGTTCACTCTTTCTGCTGCTCTGAGTGCCTGCACTGCCTTGGCTGCAACTATTGAAGGAACTCAATTACATTCTGTTGTTGTTAGAACTGGTTTTGATTTAGATATATTTGTGGTCGCTGCTCTCATAGATCTCTATGCTAAATGTGGCCATATAAAGGAAGCTTGGCATGTATTTTCAGTCATGGAAGAGAAGAACATTGTCATGTGGAATGTAATGATTGCAGGATTCTCTAGACATGCTCGATGTCTCGAAACTATGATACTTCTTGAAAAGATGAAGAATATGGATATTTCACCAAATGAAGTAACTTATGTATCAGTTTTGTCCGCTTGTAGCCATGCTGGCTTGGTTGAATGTGGCCGCTATTATTTCAAACTTATGACTGAAGATGATAAATTGCAACCTAATGTTCTTCACTATTCTTGCATGGTTGATGTTCTTGGGCGATCTGGATTTATTGACGAAGCATGGGAATTGATTGAAAACATGCCATTTGCTCCCACTGCATCCATTTGGGGCTCTTTACTCAGTTCATGCAGGACTCACGGTAACCTCCAACTGGCCAAGGTTGCAGCAGAACACCTTTTTGAGATTGAGCCTGAAAATGCTGGAAACCATGTGCTGCTCTCAAATTTATATGCCGCAAGAAAACAATGGGAGCAAGTTGCTGTTATGAGAAAGCATTTGAAAGATAATGGTGTAAAAAAGGAGAAAGGAAAGAGTTGGATTGAAGTGAGGGATCGGGTTTATGTTTTTGTTGTTGGGGACTATAACCATCCAATGATTTCTGAGATATATATGAAATTGGAGGATATAAGGAAGGAAATGAAGAAGTTGGCTTATAAAACACGAAGTGACTGTGATCATCATGATGTTGCTGAAGAGCAAAAGGAGGAACTACTTGGTCAGCATAGTGAGAAATTGGCATTTGCTTTTGGTCTAATAAGCTTGCCTCCAGGTGTATCTATTAGGATAAATAAGAATATTAGAGTTTGTGGGGATTGCCACACTTTTCTGAAACTTGCATCCAAAATATCAGGAAGAGAAATTATAGTGAGAGATGTGAAGCGATTTCACCATTTTTGTGGTGGCTTATGTTCTTGTAAGGATTTCTGGTGATTAGAAGCCTTAGTGCCCTGAAGTCCGCATTTTTGTACACCTTATTTGGATTCATAATGTGTTGCTATTTGTGTCGCAAAGTTAAGAAATTAGTAAAGTTTCAGCTTTACAATGAGACAATGATGATGATGGTGTCATTCTAGACGAATTAGTAGTTGATCTTTATATGTCAACTTTTAATGTGAAGTGGCCGCATCATGTACAGTATGCTGATTCTTATCAGAAATTTTGTTTATGCCTGGTAATTGGTATAGTAAATTAATTGGTGTAGTAAATTGATTAATTGTTTGTTTTTCTTGTCATTCTACAAATATTCTTTCATAATGAAGATGAAATAGATGTATTGGATCCAAATTTATCTGTAGATGATATCCAACCCTACAAGCAAGCAACCCCTTACTTGAGAAATATGAGGGAAGAACTAAAACCCTAAGGTCTCCGGGACATTCTAAAGGATCAATAATGTTCAAAAAGGTTCAAAGTACGTCTCTCCACCCTTTATTTATAGGGATAAGAAGGCTATAGAGAAAACTATATAAAAAAAGATTTTAAAAGTACAAAATTAATTGCGGGTCATTATTGATTGTATATGACATATGTGATGGCTTGATAGGTATCCATGCAGTTCTATGTTTATGATCTAGTTCTCAGTTTCAAGGCGAGTCACCTAGGCAAGTATATGTGGGCAAGTTGGTATGTTGAGTCTTCTGGGCATACTGTCGAATCTCTGTGTGCAATTCTTAGGCCTTTAAGTGCTAGGGCGAGTCCCTTCGGATCATAATAATTGTGAGCTAAGAGTTGGCTGAGTCTAGAAGATTGGACTCTTTACCTTTTTAGATGCACATTCGTTGTAGGTTGTAGCTAGGTTGTATAGTATTAGCAGCAACTTGTCGGTCTGATCGAGGACAAGTAGCTTTCGGAGACTATTACCCACTGATAAGAAGAGTTTTAAGAGCTTGACTGGATTTATACAAGTTCCCTGTGGCTCCTATTGGGGATGACTCTTTGACTTAATTGATCTGAACGAGCTACGCTCCTCAATTGAAGAGTACCTGTGGAGATCAAGTAATTGCTTTGGCTAAGCTCTTGTCGCTAGAACTAATTAGGTCTGAGTTCCTCTACCTAAACTTGTTATGTAGTTGTGAGATATATATCGGCATGTACGAGTATACAAGATTAGCCTAAATCAATTCCTCATTGAGAGCACCAAATAGAGGATCCGCCTAGAAGAAACAAAACTAACACTACAAACAAATAAAATACAAAACAATAAAAGAAAATCACCTAGATGAGCCTAATATTGTTTGGTCAATAAGGATACATATCTATGGTGTGAGGTGGCATAGATGATTGGCTATCAAATTTATGGAGAAGTACATGATATGTGGTATAGTAATATAATATTAAGTCTTTTTCATTGAAAACTAACAACTAGGAGAGTATGCAAAATTTCATTAAATATAAAGTAATATTTCTCATAAAATTCTCTATGAAAATGCAAAAGAAATGAGTAAGAACTCAACCTTTCAATGTCTTATGATATATCTATATATTGTAGAAGAGGTCTTCACTCAAAATTATCTTCTTAGGCATTTATTATTATTATTATTATGGCGTCCATCTCTTTGTCTATCTCTAATGCCAAAAATAAAACTCCCTTGTTTATAGTAGTACATGCAAGTGACGATTATAAGAGGGAGGTAGCTCTAATCACTCATCTATGTGATGCCTCAAATCAGTAGAATAATCCAACACCTATTTCACTATATTATGTGCTCGTTGACTGGTCTAATTGAATTAAAAAATTGGGCCTTAATGAAGAATTATCAAAATGTCCTTAAGGCTTTGAACTTTTAAAGTAATTTGTATAATTCCTCCTCATAACATAGTATTCTCCATGTCATCAAAGATAATCCCTTTACTTTTCTCGGGTCAACATTTGGGCAAAGTTTGAGGTGCCAAATAGGCTTCTAAAAGGTGTCGAATAATCCTCAGGCAAAGGTCCACTAGGTCTCAGGTGAAGCTAAATAGTGCGACTTAGTTACAGACTTCTCATCAAATCAGAGAATTGTTGAGTAGGCTGATTCAATCTCAAGCTTTTGTTGAGATGAGTACACAAAGAACGAATATAAGTAGGCTAAGTTTTGTCAATAACAATTAGGCTTAGTCTCGAGTAATCATCCAAAATGTCTTGGACAATTCTCAGGTGGGGTAAGATGATGCATATATCATGGGTAGGGGTGTCAATATTTGACACGACACGATAACCCGACCCGGAAAATCTGGGTTGAACCCGACCCGATTTCAAAACGGGTCGGGTTTGGGTTCCAGAAATTGACCCGTTTAAAAAACGGGTCGGGTTCGTGAAAGTTCGTTCGGGATGTTAAGCCCTATGAACTTAGTCCCAAGCTAACCAAGAGGGGGGGTGAATTGGTATTTAAAAATTCTTAAGACAAAGAAAGAAAATCACAAACCAAATCACACCACAAGAAATTAATGCGGAATTAAAAAGTGCGGAAACAAAAATAAGAACACAAGATTTGTAGTGGTTCGGTCGACTCGACCTACGTCCACTCCTTGGAGACACCCTCCAAGTATTGCACTACAAAACGTGACTCTCCTTTAGCCCCCACGGCTAGGCGGAAAAGCCCTTACAAGAACTTCCTTTTGCTTCCTCCTGAAGCTGGCAGAGAACCACAACCAAAAGCAAACTCCTTACCTTTACCGACCCTTCCACGGACGAGAAACTCCAGACGAAAGACAAGCAGAGC
>NW_021319448.1:810093-873551 GCF_001605985.2 Dendrobium catenatum
CGGATTCTGGCCCCTTATGCCTCCCTTTGTGCTCACGGCACCAGAACAGATGTGCTTATAGCACCAGAACAGAATTCATCGGATCCGGAACAGAACAGATATCAGATTTCAGATTGAGCTCATTTCAGATTTCCCAGACACTAACTGAATCTCTTAGGATCCAGGCCCCTTATAACTCCCTTTATATAGCATATACAGATAGCATATTAATTCAGAAGAAATCCGGACGAATTCAGAAATCAGATAAAAATCGGGCAGCACAACGGCTGTATACATAATTTACACAATTTTCCTGAAAAATCACAGAATACCAAATTCGCACAGAATATAGATAACAACATTGCAAGACTTTAATTCTACTGCCACAACATTTAATCTCATCACAAAAAATACAGGCGAAATAAAACACCGCCGAATTCAAAATACCCGGACAAAAATCTCCAGAAAATACTTAAAATGTGCACACTCGGCACGTCAACAACATACGGAAACTTACGCGGTAAAAACTGAACCAGTCGGAAAATACGGACGAAATTAGTTAACAAAAACGAAATCCGGACAGAAAAGTCGTTCAAATTGCACCATTCTGAAAATTGAGAAAGGCGGAATGTGCCTTACCTTGCGTACAACACTTTACTTAACTGTCACGACGGACGAAAACGGCCCGTCGTCGCCCGAAAATCAACTTTCCCAATTTAGCTCTCGACCTTCTCTCTCCTCGGCTAATTTTAGATATTTTTTTTGATTTTCTCTCTCTTCAAAATGACCTGATTTCAGCTTTAAAATACTCAGATCGTCCTGGCCGATCGCACGATCGTCCTAGACGATCAGACCAATTTCACATCGTCTTGGGACGATTTCGCAGGACGATTCAGGACGATAATTAATTTTCAAAAACCCCTTGCTCTCTGACTTGTGCCATCCACTGATCGTCCCGGGACGATGCCTCGATCGTCCTGGACGATCAGACCAAAAACCCATCGTCCTGGCCGATTCCCTGGACGATCCTCAGGACGTTAATTAATTCTGAAAAAGTCCTGCTCTCTGTCTTTTGCACTGAACTGATCGGCCTTGGACGATGCCCCTATCGGCTTGGCCGATCCTGGGAGAAAAATCACCTGGAGCAATCTGGGTAATTTCTGGAGCAAATTTCAACAGATCGTCTCAGGACGATCCCAGATCGTCCTGGACGATCCTGGAGCAGAATCAGAACTTCACAGCAGGAGGACCATCAATGGGTTGATGAGAAAATAGAGCATATGTGACTATATAAGTTTAATATTTTAAGTGTCATGTGTAAATTGATTAATCTTGTATTAACTTTTGTAGGAAGAGTATACACGACTTCGAGAGAGTTGGGTTGGAGTAGGTAAGGGTTCCTCTAGGGTATATGCAGATTATTATGACTACTACACTTGGTTGCAAGTGGTAGATGGAATGCAAAAAAGACAGGTTTATAGATTAGGCTCGCAAGCTTACGCATACGAGGGCAGACCTCAGGTGGCTCTAGCTTCTCAACAGGCGGCCAAGATACTTTATATAGCCAACAAGTGGCTACTCTTACAACAGAGCTATATCAAGTCCAAAAATCACAAACTGGCATACAAATGCAGATGCAGATACATCAAAGTTAGATATTGGAGGAGTTGCAAATAATGAGAGAGCAATTCAATGGAAAGTATTCAACATCAGTAGAGAAGGTGAATGACAAAATAGATTATGATTAGACTTTTTGTTATGATTGGACATTTTATTGATATGTGTTTGTATATTTTATGGTCCATTTTTATTGTGTAATGCACTTGATGTTTATTTTAGAACTATTTAGTAATCGTGGAATATATTTTTTGTGATCAAATGTCTTATTACATATAGCATTAGAATTTTTGTTTGAAGTTGAAACATGAGTAATATATGTTTTATATATGTTGTGCTGTATTGTTGTGTTATAGAATATTTAAGAGTAAAAAGAGTAAAAAGAATAAAAAATATATATTTAAGAGGAATGGCTATTTTTTATGTTAGAGGTTTCTGATGGATTATCCTCCAGTAACAACGATGAGACAAATAAGTAGAATGTTTTCAGCCGAATAGTTATGTCGAAAGTTATGCCATCCCTTCTGACGTGAGACTCCCCGATTTTCTTGGCATAAATAACTAACGACTTTATCACCGGTAATTCCGGCAGCTATATTTCACCGAAAATGCCGACATAAATCCCATCGGAAACAATGATATGGAACCGCCATTTCCGATGCTACATTTCTGCTGGAAATGAATTTCTAACACTTGTTTTACCGTTGATCCATTTTTCGTCGGAAATTTAGTGGCGGATAATGTTCATTTCCTACGGATTTTGGCCGTTGGAAATACAAGCTTTTCCTGTAGTGTAAGCTCAAAATAAAGCAAAGACTGAATTAAGCACAAGTGCACGTGTCACTCAAGTAATAAAGAGTGAGTTTGAGTGTTGATCTCATGAGGACTTGAACTATCCTAATATTACCCTAGTATTGTTTATATGAATCATAATATTTGTCATAAAAATCCAAATTTAAGGAGTTCTCTAAAATTCCTACTTTGTTGGTGAAATGTAAAATTCAATTAATGAAAGTGTCATGAACCTATGATAGTGATGAAAGAAATGTTTACCTAAGTTTGACTATCCTACGGTATGTTTTGAAAAAGAGTAAATACATTATTAGATCTTTGTTGAGCTTGTAAGAGTTTGAAGCAAAGTTTTCACTCAACTACAGTTGTTGTATCACCTTAGAATCCAGAATCCTAACCATCCTATGTCTAGGCATGATAGTGTTTCATTTCAAATCTCATATTTATTCCCTTATTCTTCTATCGAGGTAACAAGTTGCATCAACCGTTTAGAACATATGATTTTCCAAAATTATACCTGTAGTAGCGGGGTGACACTGTGCTTTTGGTCGCAGTGGTGCTAAGAAGCGTCATAGAGTGGCACTTCAACTCCGGTTCTCTTTTTCTACAATAACTTTGAAATTACTTGCGGCGCAACGATGCTAGGTCACTTGGGCGTCGTAGCATAATGCACATAAACGAGTTTTTATATTTATTTTCACTTCATTTCTTCCCCCCATTCATGGCTTGCTAGGTAAGGAAGAATATAGGGAAAGGGAGAGGATATAGGAAGAGAGAGAAAGCTTCTCTTGGTCTTTTTTGTTCGTTGTTGCATTTATTTATATATATATATATATATATATAATGGTTTGCTATTTAAATTATGGTTAAACACATAAAAAGCCCAAACATTACACACTTATGTCCTTATTCATCAATAGCTGCAAGAAACTCTTTCTACTTAACACATTATTGCTCTTCAAATTAACCATTCATGGTGCTTTCTTCTAAAGAAACTTTAACATATTTTCTCCCCATTTGTGGTATAGCTTCATAAGCCATTATGTAGTTATGTTGCATATCCAATTATAATATATTGGGCTGAGGCAATCATCTTTAAGGCAATCGACTTATAATGAGTTGCAGAACTTGTATGATAAAATGTTGCATAATACTACTTAACGAATGCTCCATTTATTTTCAAAAGTGGAGAATTTTTGTTCAAACATAACTTATAAGTATATTTCAAAAAAAAAAAAAAGTTAGTATATTTATCAAATTTGAGCGTTGTGTTGCATATAAAGTCAAGTGTTCCTTTAAATTATTATATCTTATTAACAAAATTAAAAGTATTATAGCAAAATTTTATTCTTTATTACATGGAATTATTTTTGGAGAAAATTATATAAAACTATATTAATAGAGTTTATATTAAGATGAGACTATTTTGATTACATTTGCTATTTATTTCAAAAGTTATATATCATTCAGATTCAACAAAGTAATTAGCAATATAAATTAATTTATAGTATTTTTTAGAGCTATTTATATTAAATTTCTAATAAAATAAAAATAGCATCTCTAATAAATTAATGATAATGTTTAATTCATCATATTATTTTCTAATTTAATCATACCAAAAAATAGCATATGATAAGTGAACTAATGATATGTATAATAAAATAATATCACATTGAAGATTTATTTCATTATCTTTGATAAGTTTTGGAAGAAGGGAATAGAAAAATTAGAAGAAAAAAAAACACTATTTTGCTAGGGCAAAAGGAGCGAATGGAAGATTAATTTTCTTCTCCGTCATATCAATCCCTGTCAGCTTTCTCCCCATTCTGAAACCCTCAGCCTTCATCTTGCTAGTATTTCTCTCTCATGGTTGAGCCGGGTGAGATTTAATGGCGAGCGAGTGAGAAGCAGCGCCGTCTGTGATCTCCATCGCAGAAACAGCGATCTTGGGAGGATTTCGATTTTGGATGCGCAGTCCGATCCTGGCCGACTTTTTAGCCGGAATCCATTTTGGAGAATGAATGGAAAGGGAGGAGGCGAGGAAGGTGTCGCAGCTACTTCCTCGGTCTCACCGCCGCTCGATTGGAAATTCTCTCAAGTTTTCGGCGAGCGGACTGCTGGAGAGGAAGTCCAAGAAGGTATGCCCCTTCAATTTGTTATAGATCTAGTCTACGTTGGGGCTGAGACTTTCACTGGTGTAGTATAGTAGCTTCGTTTTATTCCGCGGTTTCGGATGGTTAGATCGAACGCTGTGTCAATTTCTATGTAGCTGCCCATCGATTGTTATTTAGGATCTGTTTTAAATTTCTCGTAAGGGGGTATTATAGAGAAGGGAGCTTGGCTAAATTTTTATTTTTTTATCGCGTATTGGGATTTCCTGTCGATGATGTGAGCTTAGTTACGTGTTAGCTTTTCTCTCTCTGTGATGTTGATGAAATCTGCTAGAACATGAACTTATGCATTGCTGATTATAGTCAACCGGTCTTGTTGCACTTAGTTTAACAAACTTGCTGTACATTAGGTATGTACACATGGAACTTTTATTGATGGAGTCAATGGACTCCTTCTGCTGCTTCTTTATTTATCCTTGTTATCTTATGTCGGACATTATGCAGAAGCTTCATTTTATTCTTTCTATATTTTCCTGAAAAGTGTACATTTCCTGATTTGCGCTGGAATTATTCGAAGAAAGAGATTTTAGTTCTCCATTTAATGTTTATATTGTTACAGCTAAAAGATTCCATTAGAGGTCATGTATGGTTGCATGGTTAACTTGTATTGCTCCAGAAACGAAATTCTGAGAATGTTTATTTATTTATTTACTCAACTTTTTTTGTTCTTTCAATTCTTAAACTTGGGGTTTCAGGTAAGGCTGATAGGATAAATTAGAAGAAATGTTGTATTATGTTTGATAAAGCTTTCAATCATGCCTTTTGAGGGATCACTTTCATTGCCTGACAGACTAATAGACTTTGTCTGACGACTAGATGAGATGCTAAATCTCACTAGACATATAAATGATTGCTATCGGAGGACCAATAAATGTTAATGCAAAACTTTTTTGTATAAAATTTCATTATCCTATCCAAACAAGATTATGGATAGCTTTTCTAGTAGGAGAAGGTTGGTAACATAAATGAATTATTCAGCATTTCATAATTAAACCGTGCAAACTATACAGCTCTTATGCACTTATATATTTTCATTATGGCTAGCTAGCACGGTATGAAAACACAAACTATGAGTCAGCTTACTTCTTATTTCAGAAAAAAAAAAGAGTTGTAGTCAACTTTTGATGCTTGATTTGAGACTTGCTCTCAATAGCATTGCTGGGCTGGCAATGGATTTGCTTGAAAGAGATTTTATTAAATTATGCTCTCCAAGCATTGATATCATTTATTATGGTTCCAACATGTGAGGCAGGACTGACTTTTGTTAAACGGTCTGAGTTTCCTTCAGGATTAGCTTGTTGGATCCGTGAAATTTGTCTAATTAAGGCCTCGTTTGACTAGGCTTATTTTCTCCTTTCTCCATCTGAATAAGCAAAAATTAGTTACCCTAATTGTTTGGAATAGAAGCTTAACCATAATTCCTTTTCGCCAAACTCCATTTTTTCGGTGGTTGCAAAATTTTTTTTGTTTCTGCTTATTCAGTCACAAAACGGAGTTTCAAAAGTAAAATGTCGGATCAAGCCCTACTGGCATGACCCCCATCGTAAATCTATTATTTGATACGAAAATAAATTAATTTTCCAACATTAAAATATTTTTTTGTTTAAGTTGAGTTGTTTTGCTTTTTCTCAACCTCCTTTTTTAAAACTCCTTTTTATGTAAGCATAAACCGAATCAAACGAAGCCTAAGTATTATCTCAGTTAGCAAAGTGCCTGCTTGTAGAATTGATGCGGAGAAGGGTTGTTAATTGATAATTACAATAATATGGGCCAGTGGTAGTACCACACCCCCTTTATTATTGCATTTGAGTTGACTATGTAAAAGTCTGCAGAGGGGAATGCCCAGGAGATCAATTTTGGATAAGGTCTAACTCGGACAGTTTTTTCAGTGTTGCTGCTTAATTAGAATCTATAACTTCTTAATATGATATAATTTATTCTGCTAGAGTAACTACTATCCTTAGCCTTGAATTTGTGGGTGGGAGCTCTGAAATTTAAATTTGTGTGAGCTTTCCTCAGGATTCTACAATCATAGCGTGTCTCAGTGTTGTTAAGATTTTGTTGTATTGTTCTCAGTTAACAGCACAGCTACTTGATTTATATTAGAGTAGTTAGGCAGTCTATTCTCTGTTAATGGAGTGTTTGTAGACATTCCCGGCAAATTTCTATTCACTGAAATGGGCAGCTATGCACTTCTCTTCCTTATATTTCCATTGGTTTCTTATTTTTAGGCTATTTTGATTACCAGGTTTTCTTTTATAATTTTATTCTATTGTTCCTGTATTCTTCGCTCGTATAATTTTATTCTATTGCTCTTATATGTCAGAAACATTGTGCTGTGTCTAATGCTACTGCCAATTGTCTCTCTTTGCCTTATAGTTGTTTGTGATGTTTCTCAAGTGAATTGTAATTTGTCACAGTTGACATTATTTCTGCAATTGAATTTGACAAATCTGGCGACCACCTTGCCACTGGAGATAGAGGGGGTCGTGTGGTTTTATTCGAAAGGACAGATGTTAAGGAGGTATGATGACTTCCATCTTTTTTTTTTGGCCATGGCTTTAATTAGCTTTTTTGTGACTTATATAATATATTATGCATCCATTATATAGCATGGTTCTAGACGGGAGCTTGAGAAGCTAGACTATTCAATCAGCAGACATCCAGAGTTTCGCTACAAAACAGAATTCCAAAGTCATGAACCTGAGGTATTATTTTGGCTATACTCATTCATTTAAGGAGGATTGTTTCATGTGATGCTTCGTTTGGTCTGTACTAGTTTCGCTCAATGTTCTCAGTTTGACTACCTCAAAAGCTTGGAAATAGAAGAGAAAATCAACAAGATCAGATGGTGCCAAACTTCAAATGGTGCATTATTTCTTCTGTCAACTAATGATAAGACAATCAAGTTTTGGAAGGTAGATTTTTACTATTTAGATTCACCATCTATTTTTAGGCAGATCTATGTGCATATTTTTGTACTCATCAAGTTGTGGCATGAAAAAACACGATCTTGCTTGGCCTCTTTGTATACGAATATTTTATGGAGGGCTGCTAGACAAAGACCTTGAAGTAGCTTTTTTTTTGGGGAGGGGGGCGGGGAATGCATTCTTTGCCTTGCACCATTTTGCATTATTAAATTAGTTCTACCATTTCAGAGTTTTTCTTATGGCATTTGTACATTGATTCATGCATGATGGGTGGATGTTCCCAGATAAATTTTTTTAGTGCTTATTTTTTATACTTTGAAATTTGCATCCTTGAGCATTTGTTTGTCTTTAGAATGGGTCACTATTAACTTTTTTGTTTGTTAAATTTAAATGGTATATTGGTACAGTTTCTTGAGATTATGACTTTTCCTATTTTTTCTTTATTTATACGAAAGTTTGCATCCTTCATAGCCCGAGTTAGGGTGCATTCTCAAAATTGCTTCTGGTTGTCCAAGTACCCTGGCCACTTGGGATCAAACTACTTGCAGTTCTAATAAAATAAAAAAATGTAGTTATAGACGCCTGTTACAATTTGAGGCCAAAAAGTTAATATTAGAGCGAGCTTGAACACAAATATCCAGGAAAATATGTGGTTTGAGAAGACGTGTCTTATGAACACGAAAGAGCTGTATAAAAGTTTGCGGCAAAAGAATGCCACCAATCCCATCAATAAAAGCAATAAAAGGAAAAATTATTGGTTAACACGTGATAAAGAAGCAACAACTTTGTAAAAGAGAAGATTTAACGATGTTATGAAAAAAAAATTGAATATCAACAAAAATCATAGGGTAAGCGAGGAGTTTTAACTCTGATCTGATGGCCATCAAATTCTACAAATCCTAGCAACTCCACCTACTGGCTAGAACCAACCAAGGCCAAAGTGATGGAGATCCAATAATCAATCATTAATGAACAAATATTAATGTAAGGAGGGTGACAACCCTAATTGATTTAAACAATGGGAGTGCCCAACAAACACATGCAAAATCCACAAAAATAAGAATGGGGTGAAATAAATTCAAAATTATAGAATATCAAAATCTAAACTTATCCACAACCAAATCGATTAACTCTCCATAGATTAAAGCAACATTCAACCCAAAATATAATGATGAGTATACATAGGAATACCCCATTTGATCGCCAAACAAAAATTTCACAAAATAACTCAAAGGAGCTAAGGTAAGAAACAACCTATTTAACAATAGAGACAACGCATATACCGCTTGCTACCAATATCTGGAAAAGGAAATTTTGATTCTTGACCAGCACAGTATAGGTAATGCCAATGCTTATAGGTAAGCAATGGCCAAATCTCAAAGTAGTGGCATGGTAAGTTGATAAAGTTCGATAAGGTAATGACAAAATTTATGTAGATGATAAATCTTTGAAGGTCAAATAGGCATTAGCCTACTAACTAAATTCCACCCTAATGCCCAAATGTATAAATATGCAGCTCTCAAGCCACAACAAAGTTGTTGCTCATTAACTCTCATCCCTTAAAACTATGGTGGTATGTAAATCTATTTTCAATAGAGCGTATCAAAGCAACTCTCAATGCACACAATAAAAGTCTAAACCTTGCCTAGAACTGAGAATCGCAAGATGTATACATTGATAGAAAAAGTCAGCTCTAACAATAGGAAAATCACAATGCCCAACATAGCATACGAATGTTATACCATCAGGGAATACATAATATTGATACATCAAGGTAAGAGCATGAACATAAAATAACAAGATAATGAATAACAACATCTGGAAAAGCTGACAGAAGAAAAGCATAAAGAAACACCCTTTTAAGATTTCTAAGGATGCTGATGTAGAACTAAATGTGTGAGTAATTATGTAATGCTGAAAATACGTCTTTTAATTAGAGCAACAATAATTACGTTTACTTTTAGTGATTTAAACAAATATTAAAACAATAAGGAGATATTTACGCTTAGACCAAATTACAAGATAAAAGTTAGAATCACGAATAATCAATTCCAATCACAATTCGCATAGCATGGAGTTCAAAGGAAATTCCTATGTTAACATATAGATTAGGCGCTAATTGGATCTGCTCACTCACACTCTTGATGTGTTAAACGAAGATAGGTTGCACAACCTTTACAATACCACAAATTAAAAAAAAAAGACTTAGAAAAACAAAGACTTGGAGGAGAAATTCACCATTATCAGGATTTGGAAATGATCTGCCACTGAACGGGAGAGAGTTGTTCGTCAATAGCAGCGGCGAGGGTTTTTTTTTTTATTTCTCTTCTTAGAAGTTAGACAGCCTGTCCTGTGATTTATGTTCATTCTATACTACAGATTTACATTTATTCTCTTTAACCGTGCAGGTACAAGAGAAGAAAGTGAAGAAAGTTTCTGAGATGAATGTTGATTCTTCACAAGCTTCTGCAAATGGTAACATTCCTAGCTCATGTTCAGCCAGTCCAAGACCGTGCCTCCCAAATGGTGGGTGTTCTGAAAGGCCATACAAATATTTGAGCAGTGACTTCAAGTTTCCCCCTGGGGGGTTTCCGACTCTGCGTCTTCCTGTGGTAGTTGTACTTATACACTCTAGTGAATAAATGTATCATATTGTATAAGCTATAGTATATTTGGTTCAAACGTAATGTCTCATGAACATTTTATTGTGGGCCGTGCTTCCTGAACTTGATTGATTCTTAAACAATTATAAGTTTATTTAATCTACAGTTTTTTTTTTTTTTAAATTTTGCTGAAGGTTTCCTTAATTGAATTGATAGTCGTATTAGTTACATAGCAGACGAATATGCTAGATTTTTTATTCATAGGTGGGCAAGTTTTTTATCTTGTGTCAGCTTCTGCAGATATGTGTTCAATTCAGCTGAAATTTGTTTGTTTCATATATATTAGTCTGGGATAAGTCCTTCAGTTGATTAGCATTTAGCAGTATTGTTCTCTCCCACCAAATGCATGCAAATGAACTAAGTTCAGGTTCATTGAAATAAACACGTTAATTAGTAAGGATTAGTGTCTGCGAGTTCTCAAATAAAATGTTAGATCAAGTTTTACAGAAAATATTTAGGAAACTAGAAATGCATGCAATTTGCAGATGAAAATCTTTCAGATTCTCTGTTTTATTCTTTTATTTTCAATTATTGTGCATATGCTGAATATTATTCTTGTTACTGTAACTGTTATTACCGACTTTTGATCTCATGGCTGACTTTTACTGGATGAATCTTTGTGTAGGTAGCTAGCGAAGATGCAAGCCTTATTGCTAGATGTCGTAGAGTATATGCTCATGCTCATGATTATCATATCAATTCTATTTCCAAAAACAGGTTCATATCTTGCTGTACTTGCTATTCTATGGTTTTGTGGTTGGAGACTTGATTTTGGGAGCAAAATTTTCATATTTGTATGGATTAAAATTCTATATCATTAATGTTCTTGTTGTTGTTGTGTTATTTGTGTTATTTTAAGGTAACGGGTCGTTACTTTTTTCCTTCAGCCTCATTCTTCATTGTTTAAACCTAGGAACAGAGGGTTGAAGATGTTAGGACTTGAACACCAAAAATTAGCAAACAAACCATAAATTTTAGCAAACAAACATATTCTTATTGATAAGAAAAGAAATACAAACAAACAAGATACAATGGTCCTCTTTTGAGAGGAGGATCTTCTCTCCCAAATTCTAGACGCCGCTAGAATACCTCAAATCTCACGAAAACAGGGGACAATTAACACTAACAAAACTCATTAATAGCCTCCCTAAACCTAGACAAACTCTCCTTTAAATAGCCTTAGAACACAAAATCATAAATAGAACATTCTTAAATAATTTAAACATGATTTAAGAAAACTTCCTAAACAATTAAACATATTTTAGAAAATATTCTTAAACAAAATTAAGCACTTTCTAAATAGCATAAATATAATTATGAAACTTTCCTAAACACCTGCCAAATATGAATTCAATCAGCCCTATTTACTTAAATAAATCTTTCCTAATTTTCTCGCCAATCTAAAGTCAAATAAGCCATCTTTTCCTAAATAAACTTTCATAATTATTTCTCCCTTGATTTCTCCTTCTTACATGTGAATATTAACTCTCCTGGGATCCACAAGGTGGGGCCCCCTTGCGTATCAATAATTCTTCCCCAAAAAACACCTTGTCCTCAAGGTCATGAACAAGTGCTTCATAATAACGCTCCATTTGAGTCATCCTCCTAGCAATACTTCATTCTCAGTGTTTGATATATACAATTGCTCTGAAAGTTCAAACATTTTCTTCTCCTTAATGCCTTCTGAATAAAGAAGATCAGCGAAACAACTTACATCATCCAATCCCTGGACATGTTGTTCAGATGGTGAAACTGATGAATATTGATTTTTTTTGTCTGTCTTCCACTCACATGTTCTACAGACAATTCCTGGGCAATATTTTTTTTAAGATTCTGAATTAAGGTGCCCCGAACATTAAATTCTGAATAGATATAATCGAATTCATTGCCATCATACCCCAAGCATGCCCTATTTTGAATCTGCTGAGCTTAGATTCAATTAGAAAAATTCCTTGAAGCAACTTTGACTGAAAATCACTAGGCTGGTTGCTGTGCCCTGGATCAAGTGCACTGTCAACAAGCGTACTGCCAAATGAGGCCTCCTCTGGGAAGCATTTCACCTGTACAGGTGAAGGGGTTTTCCTTCTAGAACTCTGTTGGGAAGTTGAAGTAGTCTTCAATTCATCAGATCATTTTTGAACTTTCAATACTCAGATTTGAGTATGTTGAATTCTCCAGCAAGCTTTTCTCTCGAGGAAAGCTCCATGGAAAGTTGTTGAGCTAAATGTTGTGTTTCGGAAGATAATTCATCCGATATATTTTGCAATAACTTCAGATTTAAGCTGCAAAACTGCTGACTCGGCCGCTTGTACTCTTGCAGTCAGTGTAGCACTGTCTTCACAAGTAGAAGCTAAATCATTATCAATCGATTAGTCTGAACTCCAACCTTGATTCCAATGGTTGCTTAGCTGGCTTGAAAGCTGCTTGTAGTTGTTCTTTCCTTTCCCGTGTTTGAGCTATGAACTGGTGTAAATCTAGCTGCATCGCCAGAAGCCTTGTTCTTGAAACCATCAAGTTCAGCCAAGCCAGAAAAATCATTCTTTTATAGAAACTTTCTGAGGTGTATGATGAAGATGAACCATCAACTTCAGCCGTTGAATCTTCGTACTCTTCATCCAACTCACCCACCTCCTTAAGAGATGGAAGCCCTGTAGAATCGCCCTTGTACCTGACCCTTGCATTAACCTTATCTATGTGTTTGCTGGTTCTAGAAGGAGCAGGTCTAATCTCATTAGGGTCATGAATTATCTTTCTAGAAGATGCTTGAAAGCTCTGTACACTAAGCTCCCTTTGTTGCTCAAATTCTCTTAACCTTATTTTTTAGGTTAAAAATTGCAGATATGTTATGTAGCTCAATAAGATTTTTCCTTGAGATGGTTATTATCCTCTTTAATGATTATTATCCTCTTTAATTTGTTTGTTGAAAGTTCTGAGTTGCTCCTCTTTCTTGTCCTTAGTTATTCGTATCTTCAGCTTTCTCACCTTAGGATCGCCACCACCCAATAGCTTCTTCCTTCAGTGCAGCGAGTGTCGTGATCTCCCCATATTTCCCCCATGTATCGAGGTTGGGAATCCCACCTTTCTTCCACCCTCATTGCATGACCTGATCACATGACTCAGCTAGATCTCCTCCATCTCTGGTCTCCCAATCCCCTTGCCCTACCTCCAATAGTGGTCGGTCCCACCAGCTCCACCACAAAATTCCCTAATTGCAGCACCCCCCCCCCCCATCTATAAACCCTATTCCACCCCTTCTTGGAGCCCTAGGAGCTGGCTTTGGATGAAATGAGCTCTCATCGTCGAACTCTTCCCATCTAATCTCTTTCCCTTTATATTCAGCCAAGGGAATCCCGATCAAATCTTGATTAGGCTTATCAATTGGAACTGTCAATGAGGTTTTGGATCGCATCTTCATTAACTTTCTCATCATCTTCTTCAAAATTTTCTTTCCCTTTGGTTCATCCCCCAAGGAATTTTTGGTGAAGATTTCTACTGCATCTTGATTATTTTCTTCATCGTATCCTCCAAATTCCCAAGCCTTTTTTTTTCCATAGTTGGAAAGCGCTCATTCAACATCCCACATCTGTTCGTAGTTGCTCTACTTCTCCCTTCAACTTTTATTCCAATGCTTCAACTCTTCTCTTGGCCATCAATCTCAAGAAATTGCTCTGATACCAATTTTAATAGGACTTGAACACCAAAAATCAGCAAACAAACCATAAATTTCAGCATACCAATAGATTTTTATTGATAAGAAAAGAAATATGAACAAATAAGATACAATGGTCCTCTTTCGAGAGGAGGATCTTCTCTCGCAAATTCTAGATGCCGCTAGAATCCCTCACAAAAACAATGATAAAACTCATCAATAGTCTCCCTAAATCCTAGATAAACTCCCCCTTAAATAGCACTAGAACACAATCATAAATAGAACCTTCCTAAATAATTTAAACATTATTTAGAAAAAATTCCTAAACAATTAAACATAATTTAGGAAACCTTCCTAATAATTAAATATATTTTAGAAAACCTTTCTAAACAATTAGACACTTCATAAATAACATAAATATAATTAGGAAACTTTCCTAAACACCTCCAAAATCAAAATTTAAATATGCCCTCTTTCGTTAAATGAACTTTTCCTATTGTCTTTCCCAATCTAAATTCAAATCAGCCATATTTCCTTAAATAAACTTTTCTAATTATTTCTCTCCTGATTTTTCCTTCTTATATAGTGAATGTTAACTCCCATGGGCCCCACAAGGTGGCCCTCTAGCGTACCAGAAGACTATGGACTATTTAGAACATTCCTATATTGAAATGTTTTATCTTTAGATAGAGGGTGTGGTACTTTAGTTAGGAGGGAAGACTAATACGAAAAAGGAGATCCCATCGATTCTACAAACTGTATTATCTATATTGTTGGTTGAACAAAGTGCAGAGAAATGAAAACGTGAGATTGGATACAATTGGCTTCATGTTCATGACCAAAACTTCTTATCAAGCATGAAATCTGTGCTTGGACTAGCCCGAGTCATAGGAGCTTTGCGAACGAAACATGCTTATGGAGCAATGACTTGGGTGCTTTGCTTATATAGTGGCACCCTGGATCTCTCCAGCACATCTTAGCAGTACAGAGTGTCAGAATGCACTTGATTCCTCTTTGACTAGGAAACACATTTTTTTTTTTCACATTTAACAACAATAGTTTTAAATGGCTTAGTTTTGAATCCTCAACTTGGACAGTTTGTTAGAATCCTCAATTTCAATGGCTTTATTGGTCATTTTTGTGTAAATTATTCATGTTTGACTTGTTCTTTTTAGTAAACCAGTCAAGATTGACCAAGAATTTTCAATTTATTTACTTGATAAGTTGAACTCTAATAAGAGCTCAGTTGATTATGTTTAGCTTGACAAGAGCTCGATATATACAAAATATTAAATATTATGAATGTATATGCGTTGGGGATGTAAAAAATTTGAACATGAATGGTTGAATCTCTCTTTAGATCAGTTTGTGTTAACTATCAAGCTAAGCAAAAATGAGATTAAGGTTTTAACAAGCTTAAAAATCTTGGTTGTGTTCAACTTGTTTATTATTGTGCTGAACATGAGCCAAACACAATAATAAAGCTCAGTTGAAGACCATCATATACATTAACAATTTTTTGATTGATGACCCATTGCATTAAAAGATTTTTATGTTTTATGTTTTTTTTTTTTTTCATGGGAAATATCATCTAAGATGGATAGAACTTAAAAAATTGTTTCTATGATTTCTGAAGTCTATTAGATAGTTTTAATTAACATTACTAAAAAATGCATGTTTGTGTGGTTATGGGGCATTCACTCTTAATGACGAGCTGTTGTTTGGAGTCCCCTATTTTTCATACAGATCGACCCTAGTCAGAGTTTGATTGGAAATGTTTTAGCCTATAAATTTATGTTGGGGCTCATTTTAGACAATCATGATTAACTATCTGCGTATTATCTAACAGGCTGCCTATACTAGTTGATCATGTCCATTTGGTTTCAAGTATCTCTGCAAACCTCTTAATGGACAAGGCTGTGTTTTAAAATGAGGTGTTTTCTTTGTAACTTAAGTTTCCATGTTCTTGTTGATGTTAGAGCCTTCTGCATCGCATAACATCTAACTTTCAGCAGGAGCGAACAAGATACATCTTGAAGAGCTGGAAAAATTGATTATGGCTATATAGATGGCCAATGGTCAGCTCCTTTTTACTGTTGCACGTAATTTGTGTGACACTTTATAGCTTAGTTAACCAGTGCCAAAGATTTCTTGGTAGTTTAAAGATCAATAAAGCTAAGGCTTTAATTAAAAAACAACACAATTTTTTTTTGATATCTATGCACTTCAATAAAAAAAACAATTCCTCGTTAACCAGCAGAAAAAAAGGTAGGCAACGTCTGATTTTACCATTCGTTGAAGTACTTTAACATAAAAAAAAAAACAATTCCTCATGAACCAGCAGAAAAAAAGGCAGGCAACGTCTGATTTTACCATGCGTTGAAGTACTTGAACAAGCCAAAACACTTTGAAAAGTATGATTTTGATATCATTTGTCATCCTTGTTTTTTTGTTGGTGTGTGGTAGTAGCATCGTCTTTTTTTATTTATATGTTTGTTTGTTTTTTGTTCCTCACGCTTTCTGCTGTTTGCGTGTACATGGGTGTGTTTAAGAAGGTTTGGGGTCCCGCAGTGGGGGGAAGGGTAACATTCTGATGCATTGGTTACTTTTAATTTTATTGCCTTTTATTGTAATGTTCTGCTTTATTCTTTCATTTTTCAATTGATTATTCAATTTTTTCCAATGGTTCTGCTAATTGTTCCAAACTTAACTCCTGAAAGCAGTGATATATTAGCTTACACAATGATGCGATAACTTACAAAGTTCTTTTATCCTATCAGCGAAGTATTTAGAGCTTTCATGGTCCATGTAACAAAATGGTTTTCATGCCATGCTTATGTGAAATGTGTAACCCTGGATAAACTTGCACACTTCTTAAGCTTTAGACATGCTTAACATTTTTATTTGTTCACTTTCTTTCTTATAATACCGCATTCTTATTCTTGCTTTATTTGCTGTTTCCAGTGATGGAGAGACGTTCATATCCGCAGATGATCTGCGAATAAATCTTTGGAATTTAGAAATTAGCAACCAGAGCTTTAACATTGTTGATGTGAAGCCTGCAAACATGGAGGACCTAACAGGTATCGTTTTATATGAGCTGATGTATATCGAATTTTACTGGTTATATTTTACTTTAAATGATTTTGCCAAATATTTTTATTTGCTTTTGATCAGTTTTATTCCTATAACACTATGAATGTTTTTTGCAGAAATTTGTTTTTCCACATATTGCATGTGCTGTTTCTGAAATTTCATTGCAATCTCTGTTAGTCTATTATGCATTAATTTTCTACTCATGAAGTTTCTATATTACAGCTCTGAAGTTTCTGCAGAGGGTCTGAAACTGAATTTTAAATTTTATGTTTTCAAGTTCATAGGTGAATGTATCCAATGGGAAAACACAGTATGTTTCATTCAGCATAGTCTTACTTTTCATATAAGAATACATATGATATTGTGAACTCTTTTATGATAGACGGTACACTGTAATATAGAGACTTATTAGATTTACGAGGAACATCCAGTAAACACACTTTATAAGCCTGTTGAGGGAATTCTTTCTCGATTAGCCATTTTGTACCATGGACTATTGGTAGTGGATTTTGTTACATTCCCTGCAAATTGCCTACGTTCTTCAAGCTCTTGCCATTTCTTTTATCTTTATCCATGTCTATCTAATGTTGTGAGCTGTTCTTTTAATGCACATTCTTCCCAATTACAGACAGTGAGACCTCATATTGTATAGCACAATAAAGTTGTTATTATAGCATATTTACTTATTTGTTTAACATATGAGTCAGCGGGAGAGAATGGAGAAGAATAAATTCAAAATATTTGGGATGTTTTAATTCCAGTGGATGTGGTGAACACTTCAAATGCTTGATATCCATTTGATGTAATGTTAGACATTGTCATATTTTCTATAGTAAGCAACACATCCATTGACAAGGAACCGTGCTCACACATGCATGCACGCACGTGCATTTGCAATATACTAACCACAACATATACACCTGTACCTCTGCAAACACAAAGCACACCACACATACCCACAGTACATGCACATAAACGCAACTCACAACAGACACATACCACCCATTATGCATGTTCACACACAAACCTGGCACAAACACAACATGAACAAAATTTTGGTCAAACAATGATTTGAGCTAATTTTTTGTTAGCTAATATTGTATGCAAGTGGTTCTCAAATCATGATTTGCGAAAAGTTGTTTTGAGATGAGCTAAGCTCATATTTGTCAAATATGATCCCTCTACATTGAGTTTACTCTAAAATACATTTGTAAAACTAACGAACAAAGAGAAAGAACTAGTCCTTTTACTCAATTGCATTTTGTTGGACACCATAATCTAGTATTAGAACTTTGCTCTAGGGGAATAATATGCTTGGAGAAAATTCTTTGAATGCTAGAGACCCTTGCTCGATAAGCTTTGCCAAAATGGTTATGGTAAAAATGTGGGGAATTTTCCCCGTGACCATACCTGGCTGTAAATTGGATGTGTGGAAGACTTTTGGAATTTCCATGAATTTTTTCTAGGACTAGGGATTTATTTGTTATGGAATACTTGAATAAGGAATTTTGTTTTTTTTTACAAATTTCTCCTCAAAAAAGCAGGTATGCTTGCTGTTCTTACTCTTGGATTGCTGAAAAACAGCAATTCAGGTTCACGCTTTACTCCATTTGCTATTGCATTTTTATTTTAAGTGGGGCGGCTTTTTCTGGTGAGGTTGCTAGAAGTTGCAATTAATGTGTTTAATCTCTTATGCTTTTTTTCAGCTGTTTTGATGGAATTTGGCAGATTTTATTTAATATTTTTTCAATATTGTAATGTGGTATTAACTCGTATTTTGCTTTTGATTTGGTTCTTTCTCTAATGCTTTACAGAGGTTATAACATCAGCCGAGTTTCATCCTATGCAATGTAACACTCTAGCATATTGTAGCTCAAAGGGCTCAATACGACTTGTTGATTTGAGGCAATCGGCTTTATGTGATAATCACTCCAAGTTGTAAGTCGCTCTTTTTCAATTTCCATTGTACAGCTACATATGTTTTTTCTTGATGAAGGTGGTGGGTGTTGAAAGTGCAAATTGATACAGCAGCTCTAATCTTTTTATTGTCTAATTGTTTGCTTGGTAAATCATGCGCTTAATAGGTTTGAGGAGCATGAGACACCTGGTACTAGGTCCTTTTTCACTGAGATCATTGCGTCAATTTCAGATATTAAATTTTCCAAGAATGGAAGGCATATTCTGAGTCGTGATTACATGACACTTAAGGTTGAATGTTCTATCCATCAATTTAATTTTTTTGCTTTCATTATTGATTTTAACCGTGTAATGTAAGGAAATGCTTGTCTGATGTGCACTATTATGAATGCACGAACTTGTTTGGGCTATGCAGCTGTTGATATTTTCACTTATTCTAGCATCCACCATTTCTTTGGCTATTATCTTGATCTGAAATGTTTTATTGTGTGGTTATTTGATGGAAAACAGGCTGACAACTGTAACTGATTATCACAGTCTCTGTGAGAAGTTTAGTTTTATGGGTTGAGATATGTATGAAGCTTCAATCGTCAATAATTTATGTTTTCAGAGTACTAAACTCATTTGCTGTGGTATATGTCATTTTTATTTGATTTTTATTGATATTTTATTAGATTGGTAACTTTGATTCAAACATATCCTATGAAATCGGTATGAAGGATATTCTTTCTGGTTCTATGAAGATTTTATTTGATCCAGTTTTTCAGAAGTGTAGATCTAAGCCAGTTAACGCTAAGTTTTAACTCTGTTATAGCACATGGTTCTTAGTTGGCTTATATCACGTACTGTTGTATTTGGCTCATTTTCTTTTTCGTTTGTTAAAGCAAAAAAAATATGGTGGCATTTTTTTTCAACCCTTACACCCATCACATTAAAGTAGCCTTATGCTTTGATTGGGAGTTGAATGAAGAAAGAAAGTACTTGGAGGAGAGGAATGAAAGAATGTAGATTTTTTTCTCCTGATTGTATGAAATTGATTCTTTCTTATATTTCTTTTATTCATAAAAACAACTTGGTATGAACATCTTAAGTCATCTGCTAGTCAGCTAGTTCGTTACCTTTGTAGAAGAAGATATGTGATACTTGAAAGCCCTTCACTTGGCGGGACAATAATAATTTATTCCTATTTGCTAAATCTCTATTTGTATTCTTCTTGAGATCTTTTTTAATCCGAAGTTTCAGCATATTAGAGTCTCCCAAATTTTAGGACATTCAAAACTGCAATTACCAACTTCATACCCTCCCATGATGCATGATTGTTAACCGAAGGAACCAAATTCATCTAGATTAGTTTAGCAATAGAATGAAGATGACATATCAGTTCCATAAAATAATACATATCCCTTTTTTGTGTTCCTTTGTGAATGATCTGTGAAAGTTATCTTAATTCATCCAGCATGAGGGGGTTTCCAAAAACCAAAATGAGAAAAGATCCCAATCATATCACTAAAATGTCCAGAGTGCTGAATCAACTATAGAATATCCTTGAGAAGCAGGCAAAAGGTAATATATTCCCATACTTGGTGAGCTGCAATAAATGCAATGCCCTGGGTGTACTAGGCAAACATTGAATACTTTCTTTACTTTCAACTCCATGTTATGATTTTTTTTTTTAAATCTTAAAACTCCATTTTATGGAGGATTCAGCTTCCTCTGATCATTTACTTTGTTTCTTTGTATTTCATAATTTGATTGGTTAAAACTGAACTTGTATATATTTCTACTACTGTAGTTAGTATCTTTTAATAAAATGACTTTGCAACCTTTCTCAAAAAAGAAAGAGAGAAAGAAATGTTATATTTGTTTTGACATTTATAAACATCCATCCCTAGTTTGAGGAACAGTGATGCCCTCACCTCTGCCAAGCACCTTATCAGAGAATTGCCGCAGCTATGGTTTGCCACCTCTGACATGGATACTGTTATGTGCTTTGCGAGTAGCTAGTTTGGGGCTTTTTCAGAGGAGCCCTGCAAGCACTAATTTTGGCACTAGCTGGGCATTGGCCTGCAAGTTCATCCCCAATCGTTGGGTTATCTCAGCTTATGACATACACATCATGAAGCTTGAGATCTAGATTGTTGCCGCTGTCTCCGGCACTCTTAGCAGTGAGGATTACTTGCAGGGAATGTGATTTTTTGTTTTCAATGCTATGGTGTTTAGCAAAGTTAACATATTGGTAAGGCAGATTTTTCTGTCCTTTTTTTGGCTCAATTTGGGAGAGAAAATACTCTTTTTTTTGTAGAAATCCTTCTTCTGCTTAACTTTTTGTACACGTTTTAAACACCCAAGTCCCCAATAAAACATAAATATATACTTTGTTCTCAATTCCTTTATTTTCCTCATGCCTTCTACTCAGGCTCAAGAGTGATATAGATTGTGGGCTAAAGATTGGGCTTAAACCATACCTAATGTAGTTATTAGCTCTGATTGATTGGTTTATATCAACCATTGTTGTTTACTAAGGGCACAAGTTGTGTTATTCTATAGAGATGAACATTCCTTCTGCTTTTTCCTCATTGATATATGGTAATTAGGATGATTGCCCCTAATATCTTCTGATAAATCATATCCATAGCTCAACCTCATACTAAGTATAATTTTATTTGCAAGTTATCCATTTATGTTTTTTTTATTAGTATGGTGGGACACATGGTTGCACCAAACTCATTTCTAAGTTTCTTTTTATTTCTTCTTTATATCTTTTTTTATAATTTGTTATTCTAGTGTTGCATTCACTAATTATAGATGTTTGTACCACGGTTCAATCATACTTTGACGTGATGAACCTGGCATAAAATTATATCATGAATAAATAATCTTTAGATAATAATATCTTAGTTAAAGATGAAGTTATTAAGAAAGTTGGAAATGTTGCTTTGAGAAAGTATCAAATGAAAGTTTTTAAGAAGAAATTATTTTGGAAGAGCATAATGAACAAAATGATGAGATATATTTGGTTCAGTATAGTTCTTGGGTACATAATATTTATGTTGTTTTGTATTTTTGTTTTGCATGGTTGTATTTTTGGTTTTATTGCTATGGTAGGGTGAAAGAAATGGTGTAATATCATATATCCATCCATGCAAAATTGGCCATGTAAGTTGGACAAGTTTAGTCCCACCCAAGCCATTAAGTCAAAGTTAAAACTTTCAACTCATCATTGGCATATTAACATGGCAATTCAATGGCTAACCCTCCTTCAAGAAACTTTTATTTTGGGGTTTGGATGCATGAATGAAGAAATTTCCTTAATGGTTAGGTTACATCTATTGAAAGTTAAGTAATTGATAATAATATGGGTGGTTTGAAAATGTGCAAAGAAGGGTAGAAAATGCACCTATTAAAGATATGCAGATGAAATTTAAGTTGAGATATTTGTAAAAAAAATGTTTTTAATCTAAAGTACAGTGGATAGAGATTGTTCAGAATGATTTGAGAATAATAACTTAAATGCCTCAAACAATACCTCAGCAGGTATGAGTAGAAAATGAGGGTTCATAGAGCCAATCTCAAATATTTGGGATATGGGAAATGATGATAATGGTATACAATCATCAAGCAGATATGTAGTCATCCTGCCTTGTTTGTTGTGCATTCCTTCATTAGCTAAGTTGGCTGCCATTTGGATTTTGCCTGTTAACTATGGTCATTGTTTTTAATCTTTGATTTATCTTCTGTCTCTGCTTCGTTTGCTCCTAGCCTTTTTTTCTGATTTTTGTCATTTTCAGCTTTGGGACATAAACATGGATTCTGGTCCGGTTGCAACTTTCCAAGTGCACGAGTATTTAAGGCCTAGAGTAATTTTCCGTTGCCTTTGATACTATTTGATCAGTATTTGTTGCAATATGGGATTATTTTCTGTATCTTTTTTTATTGTATTAGCCACTATTTTGTGCAGCTTTGTGATTTATATGAAAACGATTCAATCTTTGACAAATTTGAATGCTGTCTGAGTGGTGATGGACTTCGTGTAGCTACTGGGTCATACAGGTATTATTGATCATTTTTTTCTAATATTGGCCTTATTGTGTGTTTTTCTGTGATGATGATTAGACATGTTTCATGTTAAAACAGCAATCTTTTCCGTGTTTTTGGTTGTGCATCTGGAAGCAGTGAGGCAACAACTCTTGAAGCTAGCAAGAACCCTATGAGGTACGTCTATATTGAAGAAGATCCACTAGTGTGGAGCAATGTTATTTTGTGAATTTTAAAAATGTGTGTTTATAACAATTCACATGTACTCTGCGGCATCGCCCATGATCTGAAAGTACCTCGTTCTTTAAGATTTATATTCCTTTGGTGAAGAATAATAGCGTTTTGTAAATCACTGATAAGATGTTGAGATTTAAAATTTTGTTGTGGTTATTGCAGCTGCATTGGAGATTTTTCTTGTTCGTTGAGAAAAAAATGGATATTGGAATCTCGTTTGCAGCAGAGAAGATTTGAGAGAGTTGCCTTAGATGGTTTGATCACATAAAACGGCGGCTTTCCGATGATCCGGTTAGGAGAATAGATGTATTAGATTTGGCTTATATTAGGAAAGGTAGTGGTAGTTCTAAAAAGACTTAGAAAATATTAAAAATGATTTTTTTATTAATTTTAAATGAGAATTTGACTCTTAACAGGACACAATGAAGAAAAATAATTCATATAGCTGACATCACGTAGTGGGATAAAAGCTTGGTGTTGTTGTTGTTGAGAAAAAAAGGATATTGGAATCTCTTTTGCAGTAGAGAATATCTGCATAACATGAGCATGCTATATATAAAGTGAAAATTTCTTTATAATGGCGGTTTAGGTGAAAGTTTCTTCTCGGGTGTTTAATATGCAATGACGAGCACAAGTTGGTGGTCTGCTCGGTTTCTGTAGTTTCTATGAGCTGCAAATCTCAGCCTGTTATATATATATATAATAGTCTAAAAAAATTAATTATTTAATTGTTAAGGTACATTTTAGTTCTTTTTCAAAATTAAAAATCTTTTGTTAGTCATTGACTCTTCCACTGTTCCATCTTCTTGCCATTCCCATCAATTGTTATTTCAATTAGTCCATGACACATTTGATTCACTGTCCTGCATATTTTACACTGAATATTTAGATTTTATACATTCTTTCATAGCTTTTTTCTAAAATTCTAACCATTGTGACTTCATTGGTTTTTTTTGGCTTTAATAGCTACAATAGGGTTTTTTCCAGGACCACATTCCGCATAGTTTCTAGGGACAAGTTATAACACTAAGCTTAAAATTATGTGATAAACCTAGAAATTCCTTGGTGACTTTCTTGTACATAACTGTTAGGAAACACTCTTAGAAAATAAGAGTTTCCCCGGATGAAATTAAATTTCAGAACAGATTTGAGAAGAATCTTGAAAGCATAACCAGAAATAAATTGTTTTAAGTGATAATAGTCGAAGGAAAACACAAAATACAATGGATCTTCTATTGGAGAGGAATCCGGCTCTCCCAAATCTCTAGACGCCGCTAGAGCCCAAACACTGAAAAATTTCAGCCAAAAAACAAGATCTCTTTAACCCTAGCCTCAAATTCCTACATAATCATACAATTAACTGAGTAAAATACCAAACAACCCTTCTAATTTGAATTTCTCTCCTAACCACTCTTTAATTCCTCCTTAAATTAGCTGTTAGGCCCCACCCCCAAAGGGGTGGCATTATTGGGGGAGGAACCTTTGTTCCGCCTCTGGTAGACTATTGTCGGTTCAGGCTGGACCGGTTCAAGGGATAGTCTATCAATACTCCACTCCCAAAAATCCACCTTGTTCTCAAGGTGGAAAGATAAAAACTGATGTTTTACTCTCTCATATGGCTCCCAGATGGCGTCATAGTCAGGTAGGTTCTTCCATTTTATCAGCATTTCCTTGAATCCACCATTTCCATGTCGTACCCCTTTCAGCTCTAGTGGTTCCAACATTATCTCCAGATTTGTTGTCAGTGTCCTCGATATTCTGAACTAGCCGCATGATTCCTAATAGCTTTCCTCAACTGTGATACGTGGAACTTTGAGTGTATAGTAGCGGTCGTGGAACACTGGGTGTATAGTAGCGGTCGAGGGTAACTTCAATCGATAAGCCATTTCTCCTATCCCCTCTACTATCTCATAAGGGTCAAAGTACCTTGGGGCCAACTTTTTATTCTTCATGTGAGCTACTATCCTTTGTCTATAAGGGCGTGGCTTTAAGTATACCATGTGTCCTTTCTCAAACTGGTTGTCTTTCCTATGCTCTTCCACTTGCTTCTACATAATCTGCTGAGCCCTCAACAAGTACCTTTTAAATTCCTCCAACACCCTATCCCTTTTCTCAAAATACAACTCCACTTAGAAAACTAACGTGATCTTCTGCCCAAAGTGTACCAAGTGAGGTGGTTATTTTTCGTACAACACTTTAAAATGGGTCATTTGGAAGTTGAATGATAAGAGGTGTTGTAGCAGTATTCTGCTTATGCCAACCACTTGACGCACAACCTAGGTGTTTCATAAGCTAAACATTGTAGGTACGTCTTCAAGCTCCTGTTCACCACTTTTGTTTGCCCATCTGTCTGAGGGTGGTAGGTGATACTCCTCTTCAGCATTGTTCCATGCAATCTGAACAACTCCCTCCAAAAATGACCGAGGCACACCTTATCTATATCGGATACTATAGACTCTGGCATTCCATTCAATCTGACCACTTCTCTGATGAATGTCGTCGCTAATGTCACTGACATGTAAGGTTGTCGTAGGGGAATAAAATGAGCATACTTGCTCAATCTATCAACCACCAACAAAATTACTATAAACCTCTCAGATCAGGATAGCCCATCTATAAAGTTCATGATGACCTCCTCCCACACCTTGTCTGGGTAGTGGTTGAAGTAATGCCACATCCCTAGAGCCACGTCCATGTACTTGTTTCGTTAGCATACCTCACATCTAGCCACCATATCTTCCACATCCTTGTGCATCCCCTTTTAATACAGCTCAGGTGTCAATCTCCTTTATGTATTCTACACACTAGAATGACCCCCCACTGTGCTTCCATGGAACTTCTGTATCAGCTGTGGGATATGGACGGAGGTTCGAGGCATCACAAACTTCCCTCGATACTGCAGTCTCTTCCCCTCTAGAGAATATCCAGGGTGACTATTCCCATCCCTAAGTAGATATGTTCTAATCCGTCCAAACTCCTCATCCTGCACACTCTCATCTTTAATAGCCTCTCAATCCAGCATTAGTGGTATTGACATAGCTAATTCCTAGAGCTCTCCCATGCATCTGGACATGGTATCAACATCTTTATTCTCCAATCTGGGCCTATAATGGATCTCAAAGTCATAGCATAACAGCTTTGACAACCACCTATGATGCTCATCGGTCACCATCCTTTGCTCCAATAGATACTTCAAGCTTTGATCCGTTCTATCAATAAAATGTTGGCCCAACAAGTTAGGTCACCATCTCTGAATAGCTATCACGATAGTCATCATCTCCCTCTCATAGACTGACTTTAGCATATCTCTAGATGTCAACACCTGGGTGAAGTAAGCGATGGGCATATGGTTCTGCATGAGTAGTGTCCCTAATCCATACCTTATGCATCATTCTCTACGACAAAAAACCTGACTGAAATCTAGTAGGGCCATGACTAGTACTCTGGTCATAGCTTTCTTCAATCGCTCAGAGGCCTGGGTAGCTGCCGCTCCCCACTATAAGCTATCATTCCTTAGCTGCTCTATCATTGGCCAGGCTATGGTATTGTATCCCCTCACGAATCTCCTGTAGTAACCAGTCAACCCTAGGAAACCTCTCAACTCTCTCAGATTTCTAGGTAGAGGCTAAGGCCTGATCTACATTGCCTCAATCTTGGTCTTATATGCAGCCACCCCCCTTGGGGTACTATGTGCCCCAAGTATTACACACTGGCCTATGCAAAGCAATACTTCTTCAAATTGGCCCTCAGCTAATGTTTCTGTAACCACCCTCAAGTGCTCCAGGTGCTCCTCCATTATGTGATACACCAGTATGTCATAAAAAAAACCAAGACGAACTTCCGGAGGTATGGTTGGTACACCCAGTTCATGAGAGAATGGAAAAGTAGCAGGGGTGGTTGTGAGGACAAATGACATCACTAAGAACTCGTAGTGCCCCTTATGTGTTCTGAACGCAGCCTTCATGACATCATCTTTTTTGATCTGGATCTGATGGTACCCCGATTTCAAATCCATCTTTGAGAACACCACTGCTCCACACATCTCATCCAATAGCTCATCTATCATCGGAGTGGGAAATCTGTCTGGCATAGTCTCCTTATTCAGGGTCCGATAGTCCACGTAGAATCTCCAGCTCCCATCATTCTTCTTGACCAGTAGGACTAAGCTTGAAAAAGGACTCATAAGCGGTCGGATGATCCCGACCTCCAACTTCTCACATATCAGCTTTTCAATATCATTCTTCTGAATCTGATGGTAGCGGTATGGCCTGGCATTGATTGGTGACACTCCCTCTCTCAAGATAATGGCATGCTCCTGCTCCCTTAGTAGGGGAAATCCTTGAGGTGGCTGAAACATCTCACTAAACTGTTGTATAAGTGGCTGCACTAAAAGAGGAATGTCTTCCTCTTCCTTCAATCTACCCCCCTCTAAGCTCTGCAACTCCACCAGAAATCCACCTCACACCTCTTGTAAGGTCCTCACCATTGTTTTGAGTGACACCATGGCTTTAGATAACCCTGCATCACCCCTAATCATCATTCACCTTCCCCCCACTGCCAGCTCCATTATCAATGCTCCCCAATTCATCTTAGTATCCCCCAAGATTTGTAGCCACTTCATTTCCAGGATAACATCAGTGTTCCCAACTCTAAGGGAAGAAAGTCCTCCCTCACCTGGACCCTTTGTATTGTCAAAACCACACTTCTACATACTCCTCTCTACCCGTCTCCACCTTCCTAGTGCTCATGATTGCCCCATAACTCCCTGTGTCCACTAACTTTACCCACAATTGGTCAATGACTTGGTTGGAGATGAAATTTTTGGGTAGCCCCATTTTCTATCAATACCACCACCTCCCTATTTGTTATTTCTCCTGTTACTTTCATGGTGTGATTTGGAGTGAATCTCACCACTAAATTTAAGGAGACCCTGTCATGTCAAGATACAACTCTTCTTCCACATCTATCACTGCCTCGCTCCCACCTCCCTTCTCAGATTCCTCATTATCACAAACGGTGAGAACCTGAAGAGTTTGATCCTTATACATGTGCCCCGAGGTATACCTCTCATCACATCTAAAACATAATTCCTTCGCCCTCTTCTCCTGCAGCTTCTTATAAGTGAGCTTCTTGAAATTTCTCCCGAATCCCCCTCCTTTGGGCTTCTCCCTTGGGGCCTCACGAAGGCTTCCTTGTGCTGGCTCCTTGGGAGCTAAGAATGTGTTAGACCGGTCCAGCCGGTCCACGCGGGACCGGCTCAGACGCGAACTGGGCGGAAAAGTTCCACCCGCTGGGATGCCGAGCGAGCCGCACACCATGCGGGAGCCAAATATGAAAGAAATTAGGAGGAATTAAGAGGGAAATTTGAATGTAGGGACTGTTTAGGGAATTCCTTTTGATTTGTATGCATTAAATAGTTTGTTTTCCTAAGGTTTGAGCATCTTGAATTTGGCTGAAATTTGAGATCTCTTAGATTTAGGTTTTCTTTGGGCTCTAGCGGCGTCTAGAGATTTGGGAGAGATCGATCCTCCTCTCAAATTGAGGATCAACTGTATCTTGCTATTTTATTCTTCGTCTAGTGGAATACAACTCTCGCTTTGAGTTTTCTTTCAGGTTTCCTCTTAAAATCTGCTGTCTTACTGCTGTAAACTGTACTTTTCTGTGTTTTCCTGCTGTGGACAGCAGTCCAGTCACTGTTCTCGCTGTTTTTTCAGAAGATTGATAGTGCATACTCGCGATCTACAAGTGTTTCCTATCAAATTGGTATCAGAGTGAGTCTTGGGGCCGGTGGAGGGCTGTTTTCGGCAAATTCCAACAGCAGTTTTTTGTCCGGAAAAGATGGAAGTTGCTGTTTTTTGACTCCAAGATTCAGATTTTGTGAATCTACAAACTCCAGATCATACAACAACAACAACAACATCAAGCCTTTATCCCACTACGTGGGGTCGGCTATATTAGGAATGACCTTTCTTTATTAGATTTAAATGAGAATTTGACTTTTAATAGGACACAATGGAGAAAAAGAACTCCAACTCGTAATGGCGGCCAAAAAAGTTGATGCTTTGGATGAGAGACTTGAAGGAGAGATGAACCACATCAAAGAAATCGTGGAGGAAAGAATTTCTTCCATGGAGGGGCAGGTGGCCGATCTCAGGGATATGATGAAAAGAATGTTGGAACTTCAAGCACAAACGACGGCATCTGAAGCGAAGGGCCCCGAAGCGAAGAACACCCATTCTGAAATCCGAAAGGAGGAAGAAGAGGTGGAAATCGTTGAAAGGGGAAGAAGAATACCCTATGTGGAGCCTTTCCATATGGAGGAAAGATGAGATTGACATGGGGAAAGGTATGGATATTGGGGAGCGGAGAAAGGAAGGGCTGATTGGGAGTGCCATGAGGGATTTTACGTCCGTCGGGGTGCTGATTTTGAAGGGAGAAGAGGGAATTTTGAAGGGGGTTTGGGCTATGGCAGGGCAAGAGAAGATAGGGAAACTTGGGGTGCACCTAGCACTTGGGAAAGGGGAAACTATGTAAGAATCCGAGGCAATGGGGGGATCAAAATGTGAGGAAGTTGAAGATGCCCATATTCGAAGGAGAAGATGAGTATGGGTGGATCTATAAGGTGGAAAAGTACTTTGCAGTTAATGGGCTAACAAAGGAGGAGAAACTGACAGTAGCAGGCCTATGCTTGGAGGGGAAGGCACAGTCATGGTACCAGTGGAGAGACCAAAGGAGACCTATCAGGAACTGGAGGGAATTCAAAGACTGCATAATAGAACGTTTCCAAACTGACCAGGGAGGAAATTTCTATGAGCATTTCTTTGCTCTGGCACAGGAGAGATCAGTAGCAGACTACCGGGAGAAGTTTGAGCACCTAGCTAGTAGGGTGGAGCGATTATCATATACGGTATTGGAGGGAAACTTCATGAAGGGGTTGAAGGCAGAGATCTGAGCAGCAGTGAAGGTTTTGATGCCTCATGACTTAGGGGAGGCCATGTAGTTGGCCGAGCTGGTGGAAATTTAGAAGAATCTAGAGAAGGGAGCTATGAGCAACAGCTCAGGAGGCTCTTACAGGACGACGACTACTCTTATAGCACCCAAGGGGCCTGCATCAGGCAACATTAATGAGACCACCAAAGAGAAGCCAGTAGGAGGAGGGAGTGGGGAAAATTTCAAGAGGCTGACAGAGAAGGAGATGCAAGAGAGGAGGGCAAAGGGGTTGTGTTTCAGGTGCGAGGAGAAGTATACGCCAGGGCATCGGTGCAAAGACCGGACTCTTCAGGTTCTCACCGTCTGCGATGACGAGGAAACTAAGGAGGGAGGTGAGGAGGAGACAGAGGAGGAGATGGAGGAGAAGCTACACTTGGATCTGGCTGAGGTTTCCCTGAACTCAGTGGTAGGATTCACTACGAATCATACCATGAAGGTGAAGAGGGAGATAGAGGGCAGGGAGGTGTTGGTGTTAATTGATAGTGGGGCTACCCACAATTTCATTTCCACTCAGGCCGTTGACCAATTGAGAGTGAAGTTGGTGGACACCGGTTGTTATGGGGTGATGATGGGTACATGGAAGGAGGAGAAAGGCCAGGGGATCTATAGAGGAGTGGTGTTGACCATCCAAGAGATTCAGGTAAGGGAGGATTTTCTCCCACTAGAGCTAGGAAGTACTGATGTCATCCTGAGAATGAAATGGTTGCAAACTTTGGGAGAAACCAAGGACAATTGGGGAGCACTCACAATGGAATTAATGGTGGATGGGAGAATGGTGGTTATAAGGGGAGATGTAGGGCTATCCAAAGCTATGATATCACTTAAGGCCATGGTTAGGAGCCTATAAGAGGTGGGGGAAGCTTATCGGGTGGGACTACACAAGCTGAATGTGATCAGGATGGAGGAGGGAGGGGATGTTTCTCTTTCAGGGCAACCCCTACTTCAGCAAGTTGGTAAGGATTTTCTGCCACCTCAAGGATGGCCACCTCCCCCGGAACACGAGCATATCTACACCTTGAGGACAAGGTGGATCTTCGGGAGGGGAGTATTGTTAGACCGGTCCAGTGGACTGGTCCAGCCGGTCCACGCGAGACCGGCTCAGACGCGAACTGGGCAGAAAAGTTCCGCCCACTGGGATGCCGAGCGAGCTACACACCGTGCGGGAGCCAAATAGGAAAGAAGTTTGGAGGAATTAAGAGTGAAATTTGAATGTAGGGACTGTTTAGGGAATTCCTTTTGATTTTTATGCATTAAATAGTTTATTTTCCTAGGGTTTAAGCATCTTGAATTTGGCTGAAATTTGAGATATCTTAGATTTAGGTTTTCTTTGGGCTCTAGCGGCGTCTAGAGATTTGGGAGATATCGATTCTCCTCTCGAATTAAGGATCAATTGTATCTTGCTATTTTATTCTGTCTAGTGGAATACAAGTCTCGCTTTGAGTTTTCTTTTAGTTTTCCTTTTAAAATTTGTTGTCTTACTGCAGTTTTTCTGTGTTTTCCTGCTGTGGACAGCTGTCCAGTCATTGTTCTCGCTATTTTTTCAGAAGATTGATAGTACATACTCGTGATCTACAAGTGTTTCCTATCAGAATGCGGTGGTCATTTACGAACCTCTTGAACTGCTACCTCTAGCCCCTCTTTGTAGGTGCTTCTGGTCCTCCACTAACTGCACTAGCTCCATAACCTATACCAAGTCACGAGGCCTCATCACTCTGACAGTTGCTCGTATCTCTAGTTTAAGTCCCTTCATGAAGTCCCCTCTAACAAAATCTCAAAAAGGCGAGCCAACCGGTAGCCAGGTACTCAAACCTCTCCCGGTATTCTACCACCGAACCTTCCTTTGTCATGGCGAAAAATTGCTCATAGAAGTCTCATCACTTGCTAGTTCAAAAACGTTCCAATAAGCTATCCTTGAACTCCCTCTAGCTCCGTATGGGTCATCGCATGTTGTGAAACCCCTCAAGTAATAGAAAGCCTAACTCTTAAACATCGATGCGCCTTTTGGTTTAATAGTTGGAATTTTCGTTAGAAACTCTGCAGTTAAGCGTGCTCATTCTAGAGTAATTATGGGATGGGTGACCTTTTGGGAAGTTACACCACCATGACAAAACTGTGAGGCTCTTAGGCCAAAGCGGACAATATCTCTATAGTTAAGAGTTTGGGCTATCACAAATGATATCAAAGCAATACACCAGTCGGAAGATGGGAGTTAAGTGTCATACAAGACAAACTGCTATGCCATGGGAGCCACCTCTTGAACCCTGTATGAGACAAAGTGCTACATGACGGGAGCCACCACTTGAACTTGAAGGGGCCACCTCTAGAGACCTATCTGCCTAGTGAATGATTCTAGGATACAGATGTTGACGAGGGCGTCTGTTACTTAAGTGGGGGAGATTGCAAAACCCCTTAAGTAATAGAAAGCCTAACTCTTAAACATCGAGACGTCTTTTGGTGTAATGGTTAGAATTTCCTTCAAAAACTTAGCAATTAAGCGTGCTCATCCTAGAGTAATTATAGGATGGGTGACCTTCTGGGAAGTTACATCAATAGGACAAAACTGTGAGGCTCTTAGGCTAAAGCGGACAATATCTCGATAGTTAAGAGTTTGGGCTGTTACACGTCCCTCAATTGGTACCAATTCAAATTCTTCCCTTCCAAACATAGGCCATTTGTTGTCAGCCTCTTCTCCTCCATCAAGCCGTTAGCGACGAAATATCTCTCCACCTTGTAGATCCACCAGTGTGCATCTTCAACTTCCTTACCCTCCGATCGCCTTCGTTTCCCCTAAATCCTCCATAGCCTCCTATTCCACGAAGGGGTGGTTCTCCCCAAGTGTCTCGATCCTTCCTCCTGCGCTAGTACCATTGCTGGTCCAGGCTGGACCTTCTTGGACCGGTCTATCAATTACCTCATGCTCTGCTTCAACATAGTATAGACTCTGTGCTGATATGGGGTTGATATTATCATCAGGAAGACTTGCGGAGATGCTCTAACCTTCCACATGGAGGTTGTGGGCTATAAATCTGGCCGACTCGCCCCCTTTTCCAGGTGCATTGGTGTTGTCCAACAGTGTATGGCCTGCAACGTTCAAGTCCTACCATATCAGCAACCAATAAACGTAGACCAGCTGCACTCGAGGTTCATCTTAACAACCTACGCTCGGCTTCTCTATCCTAACAACCTCTCAGCAAGCAGTGCGTGGCTACTTCCTGTCAACTCCCAATCTAATTGCAATAGAAGGGGGTGGCGTGATAGTAATGCAAAACCTTCTAGTCTCTTGCGCATGCTGGAAACCCTAGTGACCGCTATAATTACCTAATGTGTTAATATCTTAAAGATTTTTTTGGCCTCCTATCAATCTTAAGCTGCCCCGCCCTAAATCTAAATCAAATGAGTAGAGAAAAAACAGTCAACCAGTGAATACAAAGAAGAAAAGTTCTCCCCGCTCAAGTTACTGTTCCATTGGCTTTTCTTCGTCTCTCTTGTTTACTTTCCCCATTTTCGCATTCTTCTTGATCGCTGCCTCAATGCTAATTCTTGTGTCAATTATAGGAATTGATGGATGAGAGTAACGCGTCAGTGTGGGCTGTGTATATTTTTTGTTTGCCATTTGTGCTGGCTGTAATTAATGGCATCAGAATAAGATTTTGCCATTTTGTTTGTGCTGTCACTGTGAAATTTACCAGTGTATGAGGAAAAAATTCCAGGCCGTTTGCGCTGGCAAATTTGCAGATAGGAACCGTACTTTTTACCTTGATATTTTTGTTTTGAAGATATTGAAAGCCATGCTAACTTGAGTGACATAATTTTGGCCTTCTCATGCAGAAGGCAAGCACAAACACCTGCAAGACCGGCAAGATCTCTGAGCAGTCTAACTAGAGTAGTTCGAAGAGGTAAATCTAATGTAAAATTTTGACTCAGTTCGTTTTTAACCTATTTTCATTTGTCTTACCTAAACCCTAAACAGGATCTGAAAGCCCTGGTGCCGATGCCAATGGGAACTCTCATGACTTCACAACAAAGCTTCTCCATCTTGCATGGCATCCAAACGAAAATTCAATTGCCTGTGCGGCTGCAAACAGCCTATACATGTATTATGCGTAGGGATGGATGTGGAAGAAGATATTATGTTTGGTGAGAAATTTTTGTTGTGAAAGGTTGCTTTTGATGGAAAAAGGGGCTGTTTTCTTTATCATGCCTTTGCAAGGGAGCTGCAGTAGGTCTTTCATTTAGATGTTCGTTCACACGTGACCCCTATCAGGGCCGGATGAAGCTGTCAAAATCCAAGTGGAAGTTAAATGTCTATTGTTCCCTGGAAGGGCAGCTTGGTTCTGATTATTTTATTTTAAATTTTTATTTTTGCCGTTTTCCATTTGGAAGAAAAAGAATCGGAGGGGGTTCTTTCATTATTATGAGTTTTCTTTTAGATCCCAATATGTGATTGTAGCTTTCCAACCAAACACCAAAGTTTGGCCAAGAACACTTCTTACTTGAGTGCGCTGAAGAGTAATGCTGAGCTTGGGGGCATTAGAGACTTGTATTGGTGTAGGAAGGAAACCCTTTTGAGTTTTGTGCATGTGGTTATCATTATTATAATTCTTCTCCAGTTTCAGCACTATCTTTTTCAAACAGAATTGTTTTTTTTTTTTGGACATTTAGGCTATTTAAGGTAAACTCACACATACAACGCATACACAAAGACTCAAACAGAATGGTCAGCCATAAATTCTTTTCTGACCTGCTGTGGGAATCAGGGCTATCTATTAAGAATTTTGCCTGACTCTACTGAACCTTTTTAATTACTAGATTGATATTTTATGAATTTTAGGCTAAATTTACATGAAGAAATGCAAAGCTGTGATGAATGATGAAAGAATTAGTGAGGTCTGTTGGTCTGTTCTAGTTTTTCCCTTTTAATATAATTTGTATACTGTCGCATATAGAGCACAAACAATATATCTTCTAATGCTAGAATCTTGTCTTTTGAATGGCCATTTGTTGCTGAGAAACCTTTCTGGAGCTCTGTAAATGAGGTATTTGTAGCACGCATTGTGCCAAAATGTCTCTGGTTTTATATTACCTTTCCTACAGTCTGTTTATTGATCTCACTTTGGACTCTTTTGCAGGTATCCACTCAGTGCTGTTAGGCGACTGCAAGCAAACAATCCAACAAGGGTACAAAAAAGAAAATAAAGATAAAAGAAACCATGTGTAGTATTTGCTAAAGAATAAAGTTTTATTCTTTAGCAAAAGCAATGGCATTAAATAAAATCATGATAAGTAAAATAAAAATATTAAGGCAAAAAAGTTCAATTATGCTATCTGGGCTTTGTTTGGGACAGTTTTTTTTTTTTTTTTGCTCCTTAAAGCAGTTTTCTAGTACAAAAAATTTAAAAATTTTGTAATAGAAAATTGCTTCAAGTAAAAGAAAGCTGTCCCAAACGATTGAACTGAACTTCCACCAGTCAAAAGATACCATATGACTCTTTCAGGAGTGGGTTGTACAGATGCCTTTCATGTTCTAATTTAAGCGGTGGTGGGGAAATTGAGCTCAAAGAATACATTAAAATCTAATAAGACCGAACTGCTGGTAGGGTTATTTTGGTTTGATTTTAAGAAATATGTGAGTTTGGCTCTGTTCGGAGAAGAGTAACCACCGGTGGCAGAAAGACTATAAACTAGGTACTAAATAATGTGAAAATAGCTCAAACAAATTTTCCCTTCATTAATCTTTCTCTCCATGATTGATCCATGTTACAATTTTCTAACAGTACATATGATGAATAACATAATTGCAAGGGGTTCCTATGGAAGTTTTATTTGGTCCGGTGAACGTACGTAGAGTTATGTTCGGCCGGCACTAAGATCGCAGGCACAAAACGAGAAATAAGGTGCAATAGCAATAATAATGAGAGATACCATTATGTGAAGATAAAATACCGAGTAATACCGAGCAATACCGAGTAATCCTAAAAAATATCGAGTTTTTTTTCTAAAAAAATTCGGTATTTTTTGGGATTACTCGGTATTGATATTCACAGAGCGATATTTCTCGTTATTACCAAACAATACCTAGCACCGACCAAATACCGAGTAACAATCCTTTGACCGAACGTAGAGTTACGTCTGGTCAGAGGACGTAATAAAAGTTCGTTCATATGAGGCAGATGTGTGAAGGGTGACAATTTCATCTAATGTCATTTAGAATTTTCTTTTTAATTGACAAAAAAAAAAGGAAGCTTAATTACCTCAACAACACAATAAATGTCTTAGCAAGGGTGATATGAATTTTGTCGAGCACTTTGGGTTGTTTTGGTTGTGCTAAAATGTTACAGGTAATTAAATTAAGAGGGTAAAAGAGGACGAGCCTATTGACTAGTTAGTAATCCACAAAGCCACTACCAACTCCTCGTTAAATAGGTAGATCATAATCCTCACCAATACCAATAAACAGGATATTATTGGTCTTAACAGTGCTCCCGAATTGAAAGTCGCATATTTTAGATAGATTGGCATTAGATTTTCCTCAAAATCTTTATGTAAATTGGCCCGTTTCTCTTATAGATCAATTCGTTGATAGGCTTAATTAGACTTTCTTTCTTTTCTACTATCTAGATTTGGTTTAGGGTTCATTTAACTTGTAAAATCTTAATGTATTCTAATGGCCATTTTTTAATCAACAAAACAAATTACTAGAATAATTATTAATTTTAGTAGTTTTGAATATAAAATAATGTTAAATTAGTTTTTTTTTTATTAACGGCATTGTAAGTTAATTACTTTGGAATAAAAACTAATCAAAATCATATATTCATAAACCCCTTCAACTTATTCTTAGATTATACATAATATCAATAATTTTGACCTATCATCCTTTGCCGTAAATTTTGGAAAACTAAAATTTAAAATAATTAATGATACACATAATTTTTTTAAAATTTGATTATTATTAATATTGCTCATTCAAAATAAAATAAATAGCTTATATTGACCTTTGTCATTCAAAATGAATTGTTTATTTTTTTCTGACAATGATAATTAGTGTTAATCCAATCTTTATATATTTGAGCGTGGGAACAATCTCAACCGTTCAACGGAAGAACTTCTTCCTCAACAGGTTTCCTCTCAGCTACGATAAAAAGGGGTCATTTACTAGGGCTCTTTTTGATCCGTCTCGCTCCACCGCCCCGTCGCACAGGAAGATGGTGAAGGGCAGGCAAGGCGAGCGCATCAGGTACCCAATTTAGCCACTACATTCTTTTTCCCCCCCTTTAATCTATCTCCTTGTCTTTGCCTCGTTCTAAGCTATCGTCTCTCCTTCAGGCTGTACGTCCGCGGCACGATACTTGGATACAAGAGGCAAGCGTCATCGATTCCATTTTTGTGAACTTCGGTGTCTGACTCTGCGGGTTCACTTTTTCTATATGGATTTGATTACGTTTTGTCGTTTGCAGGTCGAAGTCGAACCAGTATGAGAATACCTCTCTGGTGCAAATCGAGGGCGTGAACACGAAAGAGGAGGTGGGATGGTACGCAGGTAAGAGGATGGCGTACATTTACAAGGCTAAAACGAAAAAGAATGGCACGCACTATCGCTGTATATGGGGAAAGGTCACCCGTCCCCACGGCAACAGTGGTGTCGTCAGGGCTAAGTTCAAGACCAACTTGCCACCGCAGTCAATGGTAAGAATCGAACATAAAAAAACTGCTCTTTTTATTTAAAGCATCTACCTAGGCGTTCTTGGGATTTGAATTTGATTGTAATTGAAATTGGGTGTTTGAATTCTGAATTTCGCTTATATATCTGACTTTTTTTTTTTAATTTTGTAATTTAGGGCCGTAAAGTCAGAGTTTTTATGTATCCAAGCAACATTTGAGGTGAGTTTATTTTGTCTTCCTTGTTGCATTTTACATATGCTTTATTTGGTTATTTGTTTCTTTTCATTATGTTGTTGTTGGTTTTCTGGTTGCCAACTCCAGCAGGACTGAAGTTGTAATTAGAAATTTATTTTGTTTTGTTCAGCGTGGCCCTATCTTATGATAATTTTCTCTTGATTTGAATAACAATTGATGTATACAGAGTGGCACAAAAATTAGGTGAATGGTGCTATGGCTAATTCCTTGAATTATAATCTTTATCATTGAGTTAGCATGTAGAAGTAGCTGATCAACGCATGAACCTTGATCTTCTTTGTCTTCAAATTCATGAACTTGTACAGAAATTAGTAATTCAGGTGTGTATAAGTTGATAGAAATGAACTAATGTATAATTTTCCATCAAGATTCTTAATTCAATGTTGATTTTGTGTCTGTACATGTTTCAATAAGATAGATATGTTGCACCAAAGCCACGACTATATATAGGTTTGATATTGGAGTATTTTTTTTTTTCCTGCGATTCTCTTCATTGAACAATATTGATTGCTCAATTATACTCAGGAATCCTTCTAAGATATATATACAACTATCTCCACTAATTAAAGCAAATGTAGCCCATTCTTAGTAGCACTATTGAAATTGGATTTGTTGCCCGGTCAAAATTGTTCTATGGACGTTTTTTAAAAGCAATGTATGAGTAACACGTTTACAGAAAACTTGAAATTTGATTTAGTTGTTATTTCAACAGTCTTGAAGATCATGATGATTAGTTTGTAAATTGTATTGTATAAGCGCATTCAAATTTGATTTAGTTGTTACTGTTAACTTATATGAATCTCATTTTACAAGTGCATTTCATATTGTAAATTTCTTGTGGATCTTGTTAGATTTACTTGATGTATCTTTGAGAATTCAACCAAGTTAACATAAAAAGTAAAAGGGGAAATTACATACATAACATTTTATAAAACTAACACCAATAATAATTCTCCTAAATATTGAATAACACAACAAAACCTCAACTTTTTTTTTTTATTAAACTCTCAATGGTTTAGCTGTAACACACGAAAATATATATGTTTGATAGTTCATTTTAAAATCCTAGATGTTAGTTTTATAAATAAAGAAAATTTTGGTATTATGAACATAAATATTTCCAAACTAAAACCACCTTCACCTAATATATGCTTATTATCATACATGTTTTATTTGGAAATATATATACCTTGTTAAGCGACTTTGCCATATACCTAACTAAACTAATGATTTTATAAATTATGCCCTATTGGTTTTGATGTCCTTTTTATACTAGAAATATGGATTGGTTAATTATAAGGCATGTTCCTAGTTAGGAACACATAAATATCCCCAACTAAAACCACCTTCACCTAATATATGCTTATTATTTGGAAATATATATACCCTGTTAAGTAACTTCGAGTATACCCGACTAAACTAGTGATTTTATGAATTGTGCCCTTATTTGGTTTGATGTCCTTTGTATACTAGAAATATGAATTATTTAATTATAAGTCATGTTCCTAGTTAGAAAAACATAATTGTAAGCTATTAATTAATTTATTAGTTGTATCTAGGGGTGTAAATTAAGGACACTACCGAAAAATTTGGCCTGAACCCGACTCGAAAAATTCGCGTTAGTGTGACCCGTTTAAAAATCAGGTTGTATTCAGGTCAACCTGCTGACTTGGAATCGACTCAAGTTCGACTCACGTCTGTATTTGCGTCCCCATCCAGTCCTGCGTCTGCCTCCCTGTCCTGCATCCTTGCCTCACACTCGCGCTTGTCGCTCGCATAGTCTCGCTCACCCGGTCACACTGCGTCCCCGTCTTGCTTGTCCTCCTGCATTCGCCCGGGTCGGTGGGTCGGTCATGTCGAGTCGGATTGTACTCGGGTCGAGTTTGGGTCCTAGTTTATGATTCATTTACCTAGTCGGGTCGGGTTCTAGTTAGGCGAGCTAAAACCGGGTCAATTTCCGGTTGGACCCGAACCCAACCTGAAAATCTATTTTGACATGGATTAAGTAATTTTAGGAACAGTTTTCTGGCTCATCAAAGTTCAAACAACTCACTTTTCAATACATTTTATTCACTCCATCGTTTCATTGTCTTTCTTCTGCTTATGCATGTTTACCTTCATATTAGGAAAAAAAAATGTATGCCGCAGTCATTTTGAATATTTCAACCGCAATATTCAATTATATAATTCTCAAAAAAAAAAAAAAATCACATGGTTCATTTGGTCTGTGTGCTTTTCAATTAATTGTTCTTAGGAAAATCGATTTCATAATGTATCATTTTGACTTAAAATCGGAGCGGTTCTTTGAATTTGTCTAAAAGATTTTAAGCTCAGGTTTCATTATTCTTTCATATCTTTTTTGTTTCCTGATTATAGTTTTAAAAATCTTGAGAACTATCTTGAAAAAAAGTCCAAATTAAACAGTTTCTTGTAATTATCAAATCCTAATAAATTTGGTTATAAAAAGCTCTGATCGAAAAAATTCCGAAAATAGTAAATAGTTTAGGAAAATAAAAATGTGGCTGCTGCATTAAAAAAAAACCAATACTGTATGGTCTGAACTGCTGCATAGATCCCCGCGTTGTATACATCATGGAGCAAATAATCTTCTATACTGCTTCATAGATTATTGATAGTTATTTACATTTGATGTTTTATTTATTGTTTTGCTTTATTCCTCGCGACAAAATGATTTTGATGGCTTTTAATACCCCCCTTTTTTTTATTCCCTTTCTTGGGTTGCTGTGGTTTGCTAAATACTACTTTTGATCTGTTTCAGGTGCAAAGTTTTCTTTATGCATTACTCATTCAGTTGTGAGGCTTTGGAGGTTTTAGATCTACCTGTCTTAGTATTGCCAAACTCTTTTGGATACTTTTTGTTTAAACATTTCAGTTTTTTTTTTTTTTTGTGTGTGTTATGGATGCTGTTGTTGCAACAATTGATCCATAGTACTTGAAAGCTTGGCATTAATATTGATTATCCAGAGATTGTTTTCATTACAGTGATTTTTAATAATAGTTTTTCTATGTATCATGACACAAGCTTGTAAGATCACTGAATTTACGAAGCATCAGATTAAAATGTCGAAACACTTTATTAAATCCATCAAAAGTCATAACAATGGTTTGCTGTAAAGAAATAAGATGGATAGACAAATATCTACACAGAGGACTGCTTTTCTGTGATATCTGAAAGAGATTTAGCTGCGTCTTTCTTTGAATAATTGATTTTTCTCAAAGCTCCCCTCAGCCCCAACACGATAAAGAGATTTGTAAGAGTAAGCAATGACTCTGCACCACCATGCAGCCAATCAACATTGGCCAATGAGGTCCCATACTCCAGCTTTGCTGCCAACAGCAACTTCAATGTTGGAGAAGAATATAACTTTTGAATCAAAGTATGAGAAAAAAAAAAAAAAGAATTTACCATAAATTCCAGCAGGTACTTGGTTGATGAACAAGAAGAAGAAGCCATGGAACATAATAGGAGAAGGTTAGTTACTGTTTACAAAATGATATATTATTGGTAAAAAAAAATTATGATTTCAAAATCATAAACCTCCTAAAAAGTTTCTATATATAGGTAGATTTCACCTATTTTCAAACGCATAAGCAAACATCAAAAGCAGCAGATAGAACAAGGAGAAAGAAATGAACTTTTAAGAAAGGGAATAAGGAAATGAACATATACTTGTGGCGCCGACGAAAGCGAGCAAGAAGTAGAAACCGAAGAGAGTGAGTTTGGGGACGGTTTTTGACCTAGTGATGTAGTACAGGAAACCGAGGTAAGGGAACAGCGAGATTGCGAAGAGCTGAGAAGCTATGCTCTGTGAATCGACTGCCGGAGACCATGGATCCGTGGGCAGAAGCCCGCATACAACAACTTTAGAGCTATAAGCGCCGACAGTAGGGCTTGGCGTTCTTCCGAATCGCCCATTTCTTCCTCTTCTTCTTGTTCTGATCACGAGGGTTCTGATGAAACACCGTCCTATCGATTGCTCCGACGGCAGAGCGGAGAGCATAAGTTTGCAGGGAAGGCTCATCTCATTTCCTTATGTGCGGCTGTTGTTTGCTCTCTCTCTTAAGTATATATAATTTTGAATTTAATAATGAAATTCATAATTTCAAATAGAATAAGCTAAATCCAAAATATTTTAAAATTTGAGTTAAATTCGGGTCATGCTATACTAGAAAAAAAATTAATTACATGTTAATTAATTCTTAAAGATGATAAATAAATAAATAATATGATAAATAAAAAGAGTCAACTACTAATTATTTTAAAATGATTAAATTTTCTTATGATGGCACATGAATTTTAATGGACTAAAAAAGAATAAACTCAAATATCTTTTTAATCTTCTAATAAAAATAAGTTGATTGTTTCACTCATGTATCTTTCAAACGGAAAAATAAAATAAAAGAGACTAAGGAAATCTCAAAAGCAAATAATTTAGGCATGTATTTTTTTGTAGGTTCACTAAAATTCTTAGTAGTTGGAAACTATATATGTCTTAGATTTACTTAGTAAAAAAATATTAATAATGTATAAAAAGCAAAAATTACTTTAAATTAATGATACAATACATATTTAATCATTTGATTTAAAAGATTTAGATTGGTTTGGCCCCACCTCTCAATGGAAGTATTAGAGCAACAGCTATAGTCAGCTGAGCAACAACATAGGTGACATTAGTGATGGTGAATGAGAATATGAGCATGTTCATAGGGGAAAAAAAGTTTGTTATTTCTTCTTAAGAAGAAGCCATAAGGTCCAATCATTCTATCTTTCCATCTAATCTATAAGCTTCCCGTTTTGACGAGAGAGAGAGAGATGGCCAGCCAAATATAAAGATATTTTACTCGTATTAACATATCCTAACTCCATAATTGATCCGTATAACCATAAGGAACATTCCTGCATTTAAGCTCCATAACTTTGTCTAAACTGCTCGTTAAGATTAGCTACAACATAAAACAGCATAAAGGGCCAAATAGCTAAAGGGTTGTGAGGTGCAACTGAGTTAAGCCAATAAAAGAACAGGTCCGGGGCTCAGCTCGATAAATGCGAGTTGTGCTCAATGAGATACCTGAGTCAAACTTGATTCATCTCTCTGGCTGGACTACTCAACTTGTGAGCCACTCGTTTAAAAAAAATGATACAAAATAAACTTATTTTCAATCAACAAAATGAGGCCTTGGTGGATAATAGTGCCCCAAAGCCCTACATGGGGTCCTGGTTGGGTATCTATTGGGTACCCATACTTTACTCGGACGGGCTTCGCCCACCCATGGTTACTTTCGGGATGCCGTACCAACCTATACTCACCAACTTTCCATGCTTTTTTAATGCAATCTGCCACAGACTGATGGCTTTGAGGCTTGTTGCCTTTGGCTCTGATTGCAAACTTTCAAGCCGCAAATCAAAATATAACGTAGTCGCAGCATGGTTAAGTTCTACACACTATGTAGTGAAGATTGCAGTAATATAAGATATATGATGATTAGCAATGTAAATCGATTTATCCCTCTACGTTGAGTACCCACCCATATCCACCGACAAGGTCATGGGCATACCTATACCCACCCATACCCATTGGGCATGGATGAGTATATGAGTGGGTGTGACTATGGGTACCCAATGCAGGGCTCTGCAGTGCACCCAATATCTATTGGGTCCCTGACCAGGTAAGAAGCCTGAAACAATTCAAGGTTATGATACTCTTCAAGTGCAGGACTTGAGATTAATTTAGAGTTTTAATCTGCCTTTTCATTCCTCTGTTTTCTTTTTTTAGCTCTTATATAGATATCTTGCATGATATATCATAAAATGTATTCATTAGCCATTTTTGTTGCATTTATTAAGATGCTCTATCGACTGATTGTGTTTTTTTAATTACTTTTTCATTCCTTTTCTTTGAGTTGCATTCATTGTGAGGCAAGTTCTGTGGGTTAATGAAGCAACTATCAACCTAAAAGACAAGTTTCACAAGACCCTAAACAAAAGTGCAACCTTCTCTCTTCAGTTTTTAGTGTATAGAACCATAAAAAGAAACACCACTATTGGTCATATCAAATCTAATTGCAGGTTATTTTTATGAAATCTCCTCCATCCATGTGAAAGCTTCTCATTCTAGTTTAAGCATTTTGAAGCATCATACTCTATACTTCAACCCAAATTTATTTACTTTAATAGCAATCAAACAAACTATTGAGTGCTTTGCCCCTTAAGTAAGCTCATTTCCCCCAACAACCGTAGTGGGGTTATCAAGAGAGAAAAGGTATGGATAATAATAATTCTTGCCCAAATATTGATACATGCTATTAATCTTAAGCAAAGAGCATAAAATGTTGCAATCAATTTAAATATGATTAAAACTCAGGACAGAATTCAATGGCCTTTCTTATATCAATTGTAGATAAATTCAGCTTTGTTTGTAAAGTTATTGAAAAAATTAATGATTTGACTTCAAATCTAAGTGTTTAGGGTAGGTCGGACTGATTTCTCCTCCCCTCTTCGTTTTTGTTGTTTAACTTGGCCTCAATAAGTTATTTTGGAAGAACCTTTCTATTAGATACAACTTATTTTTGTAAAACGCTTGTATTTCTCTTATCCGTCATTGATAATATCATCATATTTACTAATGGCACTCAAAGGTCTCTCAATTCTATATAAATTAGCTCTCTTTTCCAAATCCAAATACTACTTCCACCTCCATAAGTTGTTGTCCTCTTCTTTCCCATCAAGAAAGCTACAGCCACATCAACATCTGAACCTCTTTAACTTTAACAAGGCATCTCATTACTAGTTCTAGGTTATTTATCTTCTTGTACAATTTTTGGCGTCAATGGGACTGATAACTCTTTCAACTTTGAAGTAACAGGATAAGTGTTATGTTGATTTGCATTGTTTCTATATCAATAACTGTCCAGAATTCATCAATTATTGTTTATATTTCTATTTTTAAGGTGAAGGCTCCTTAAAGAATACAACTATGTGGAATTTGTTATGCAATGGAGAGATATCCTTTTGGTCATCTAAATGCCAATGTTGATGCATACTGAGACGATCACCCACTTATTTCTTTACAATATATGAGTGGGGACGTTTTAGGGAAATTTAGAATCACTTTGCTAGTTTTTAAACATTGCTCAAAATTATAATGATGTCATCAAATCTTGTTTCCTAAAGTTGTTAATTGATTTGGTTGTTCTTGTAAGACATACATTCTGTTTATCTGATTTTTGCCTGATTTGTTGGTTTATTTGGAAGACCGAAAATAAGGCTTGCACTATCAATATGATTTATAAAGAGATTTCTTTCCTGAAAGCTACTGACTTGCTCAAAATGGCTGACTTCAGGGGTGTGACCAACTTTGCTTCTCATATTGAACTTGCTGGTTGTACTAAAAACCATCTTTTTCAAACTTAATAAAGTTGGCATATAGAGTAATGTGCTTCTGGCAGTACTGTAAAATAATTGAGTAATGTTGTTTTATCATTCTATGAATATTTTATCCATACTAGTTCTAACAATGCTGAAATCATGGGAGTATTCTTTGACTGCTAACATTCACATTGAGGTCAATATTGCTCTTTTGATCCACTATTTATATAACAATGTGCCTTGAATATAGGACATTTTTAGCATCAAATGTAAATTTAAACATTGACAGTCTTCTATATTGAATCATAAATCTATAATGAAGTTGTTCATTTTCTTGCTAATTTGGGTTTTAATTATAAAGATTGCAAGCCAATGCATGTTAGCCTCATGCGGGTATCCTGATTGGTATCAGCAGCCTAGATAATTGGACTTTTTCCTTATGTTAGAAAGTGATTATTTTCAGTGGTTAAATAGTTAGTTTCACATTTTTATTTAATTTCTCTATTGCTTCTCATGACGTATGTTTTTTTTTTTGCTTACCATTATGCAATTCATTGATTATGATGGGGTATGTATTTGCCTTCCTTACATTACATATGTTGTTTAATTATTTGCTTATATATTCACCATGTCCTTGGCTGGTAATTTATGCTATCTTTGAGTTTTTGAACCAGAAAAGCATTAATTTATTTTTTTATGGTTCAACACTTAGCAGCTATTCAAATGTCTTTGACTCTAATGAACATAAATAAGAGATGGACTTTTTTCCTCCGAAAATAACTGTATTCTACCTTAATTTTATTTTTACATGAACCGCTTTATATAATATTCAAACTGAATATCATACATTGATCTCAATTTCTAACAGATTACATGTAGACTGAGTTTCATTCATTTTTCATGATGATTTAACCATTCACCAGCCATGTGAAAAATATATAAATGATCGAATGGCATATAGAAAATCTTTTAGAAGCCTAATTTTATCCATGCATTTCACTAATAAATATAATATATCATCAGATACCCATTTTTAGATTATAGGCCATTTGAAAGCCTCTGTACTTACATAATGATCTAATATAATTATCTTATTGTGCAATTGAAATCATATACTGTGCAAATTGTAGTACATATTTTCGAAAACATCATATGAATAATAGTATGTAAGCTAGAAGATGCATCGTGATTAAGTCCAAAGATTTCAAATTTTATAAATGAGTGCAAGTGATTCAATAACAAAGTCAGTATGACTAAAGGTGATACTTACATATGCTAGTGAGCGCTCATACAAAAAATTGCACCTTCCCTTTTTTTCCTCTCTCATAGGGCCATTGTTCAAGCCTTTAAGAAATATATTTTAAATAACAATCACCAGCGTTCTCTAGGAGTGCCATCCAGAAATGTAGGAATAAATTCTCTGTCTTTAAATATTTTGGAAGCACCATCAACTTGCACTTCCTTTCTATTTAAACTTAATTTATCACCATCATCAAAATCTGGAGGGGTTTCATCTTCTTCATCACTCCAATCATCTTCATCAAAATCATCTCCTGACTCATTAGCCTCTGCTAAGATGTCATCCACATCAGACCATCCTTTAGAATCATCTTCACCACCAGCTTCCTCCAATGGCACTTTTTTTTCTTGGTTAGCAACCTTCGATCCTGGGGTTCTTGAGAATCTTGGAACAGCGACAAGAGCACGCATCTTTTCCTTGAGCAGCAATAATCTATGCTTCTCAACCAACTGTGATCCGCGATAGGCTTCACGAAGAAAAACAGAATCCCTTTCCCCCTTCAACGACACGTAAAACATATCCGGGTGCCTGATCAGCATTCCCCTCAACTGCTGGGAGAATTTGAATTCTTCCCTGAAGTGGGTCAAATGATCTACTAGTGTCCTCTTCTCAAGTGTGAGACTTAGTATTTCATGTACCACGCCACATGCATGTTTTTCTTTCTCAGCGGTACCAGATCTCAGTTGTGAAAAGTCTGAGTAAGGAGATATATAAGGCATTTCCCTGAATTGAGAAATTCTCCTCGTCTCACCCCTGGAAAGATTTAAACCTCTTGGCAGTTTTACAATTCTGAACTTAGGAGTCCTCTCCATAATTAAGTTTCTCTCCTCCATCTCCCTAATCCTATTCTCTTCTTCAGCAACCTCAGCAGCTGAGATTGCCAAAGCAGGATCCCAAAGAGTCAACTCCAGAGCTGGACCACGATCAGTGAACACCATCTTAAAATACTGAGGATACCTCTGACAAATTGTTTCCTTAAATTCAGATGGAAGACCCAGATCAGTCTTTAAATGTGTGATCTTCTCCAGGAGAATTCTCTTGTCTAGTGACATCATTAACAATTTCCTTAGCTTCACAATACCGGACTCTTCCATCTCATTCCTGATCCTCAACTCCTCCAAATAGACACGTTCAGCTTCAGGCGTCATCCTGAACTTGAGAGAGTAAACTCCTTCCTCAACAATTTCAAAAACACCCGGAAATCTCTTCAAAAGAGCAATGAATCTACGCTTTCTGGTCAGACCAAGATCTCTTCTGAACTTACCCAGATTTTTAAGACTCATTATCCTATCGGGCTGGTTCACAAGAATGCTCCTGATCTTCAGTACCAGCTTCAGCTTCTTATCCCGCTGGATAACGCTATCGAAAGGAACCTCTTTCCTCCACTTAACAGCAGCTTTTATGGGAAAAAAGGTCCATTTTTTATCTCCCTGCACCTGAAATTGAGGCCTCTTCTCTCCCAAGATGGAATTTCGGCCAAAGAATGAGGTGTTTCTGGACGATAAAATGGGACATGAGAGTGGGGTTGTTGCGGAGTTGAAGAGCTTGCAGCGAGAAGAGAACGAGCAAGAGGGAAAAAGGGGCGAAGAAGCTGAAAGAGTGGTTCCTTGTGATGAAATAAGTAGTTTTGGGTCCATCATAGTAGGGTTTGATAAGATAAGATTCATAAAGCAGCGAGTATAACTAACAACAAATTCGATAAGCTCATACAAAAAGAAAACAAAGAACAGCTAGACCTTGAAGAAGAAGAAGACAGCCTTCTCAGTTCCTGATTTCTCGCCGGATTATCGAGAATCTGCGACACTTTCGCTATCTTTGTCGAGCAGACCCCTTCCGATCCTATTTGGAAAACCCCAACCCGATAATTCGACCCGAATCCATTTTATACTCAAAACCCATTACGGACACGAATTCTGACTCGGTAGCGACTTATTAATACGTTTATTTTGATTTATTTTATTTTAATGTTTTGAGATTAACTGCTATCAGATTAACAATATTTTATTGAATATTAAAACGTTTGATTAATAATATAAATTTTAAAAATAGATCAATAATTAAATTCACATCATACTTAAATAAATTAAAATTATTATAACCCTTTTAATAATTAAGAGAGGAAATTGTTTTATTTGATTTTTCTTAAGAAGAGTAAATGAGGCTCGACCAATATTAATTGGGGCCAAATTTAAAATCAATTTCGGGTAAAAAAAAAAAAAAAACTTCAATTTGATTTCAATTGAATTCGAGAAATTTAGCATTTTCTTTATTTTAAAAAATAAAAATATTTTATAAGGGATGCAACTGTAGCGTCATTCATGATTTTTTTAAGTATTTCCAATGTTAAGATTAAAATTACAAAAAAAAAACTATAAATAATTATTGCAGCTATAAAAAATATATAAAATTATTACAAATTATATAATATGGATTTAATATGTTTGGCAGCCACCCCTCTTTTAACCATTGCAAGAATATTATGGCAAAAGTCAATCTAAGATTTAGATTTCGTTTGGGATGACTTTTTTAATGCTTCTTAAAGTAGCTTTCTAGTACAAAAATTTTAATTTTTCTACTAAAATGCTGTTTTAAGAAGCAACAAGAAAGTTGTCCCAAACGAAGCCTTAGGCTTCCATTGAGATAGCTTTTGACAATTGTTTTTTCGATGCTTTCATTAAATTTAGGGCTTAGAAACCGTAAAAGCTGCTTTTGAAAGTAATAAGAAAGCCATCACAAATGAAGCATAAGGCTTCGTTTATGATGGCTTTCTTTTTGCTTCATAAAGCAGCTTTTTAATGTAAAAAAAATTAATTTTTTTTACTAAAAAGCTGCGTTAAGAAGCAGTAAGAAAGCCGTTCCAAACAAAACTAAAATTTGTGCAATGCTTTTTCTTCGCAGGACAAACATTAAGCTCCACAACTTAACAAAATCATCTTATTCATTGCATGAAAAAAAACTCCAGGTGACCTATATTGTTAACTTGATACTGTATTCAGTTGGGCTTCAAAGTTGATAGCAAGATAACATGCTGTAGCCAATCAAGACTGAACTCAAAAAACTAGAGACAACTTGGAAACATGAAAGCCATTAAGATACCTAAGAATTCAGAGAATAGAGACAGATTGGGATCAGAAATTTACAATAATTGGACTGGTGAATTTAGAGAGATTGAGTATCATCAAAAGACATCAAATATTGCGTTTCACAAGCCACCATAAACGATATAACAAGAAAATAAAGAATGTTCTGTTAAAATGAATAATCTATAAGGATCTACGGATGCAGAAAATCATGGAAGAGTGAATTCCAGAATCATAATTCATCCCATTGATGAGCTCCAATCCTGAAAGAATATGCAAAGTGTTGATCATAGTTGTTTGAAGCTATCATTCTATCTATGACATCATAAACATTAGTTTATATAGGACAGAATACAGTTAACAATTAGAACAGAAATAAACAGACATGTACCTTGTCCTCTTTAAGGCCCTCCAAGAATAGCATTCTCAATGTCTTCTCTACTCAATGCATAACTGAATCTCCTCTCTACATCCTTATCAAGGTTACCAGGTCCAATTTTCATGTACCTTAATTTCAACACATGAAGCCAGTCCAAAGAAAAGAATATTAACAATCGATGATTATTATTCAACAAAGCAGCTGAGCATTCAAATTTATGTAGCAAATAAAAATAATTGCAGATTCTATGTAATTAGCTTCAAAATGATAACAAACAGAAACCTAGGAGAGGCTAGATTAATTAGCCTGGAAACTTTCAGATTTATGCAGCTGACATTTTAAGTCTTTAAGAAATTCACTTCTTCTTGGGTTTATTTCATTGCTTGGACTTTAAATTATGAAGTTTGTTAAATCCATCATTGCTATGATTTAGACAAATTTTTTACTAAAACTCTGTTTTAAGAAACAATAAAAAAGTCGTCCCAAACGAAATCTTAGACGCAAATATTAATTTCAAATTACACAATTTTCTCAAAAGTCCCAAGAACATGATGACTTCATTTTAACACATACAATGAGTGAAAATAAAATCAATATTTTCTCAAACAATCAAATGAGCCCTTCATACACGTACAGTGTAATGCCCACATGTGTAATTAGAATCCAAATCAAAATTACCAAAGCCTATTGAATACTTAGTGTAGTGTCCACGTGAATAGTAAGAATTCGCAATGATATTGACCATATTGTTACAGACATAGCGATCAACACTGAAATGGCTTGCAAACCGTTTTTGGCGAGCTTAGAATGTTTTAATGATAGTTGAGAAGACAATATCATCGGGTTACATGTGAATGGACATGTTATCCATGGTTAATAGTTGTCTGCTAACAACAAGCATCAGTGAATGGCTTAGTAGTTGTCTGCTATTAGCAACGAGCCGCTTGTCCTCTACTGGCGAATGCAACGAGCGTGACGACCATCAACAACAAAAGCCAAGTGGCATGATTTTCATTTGCAAATGGAATTACAGATATGATTGTTGACATAAAGTGCAATGAAGGCACGATCAAAGAGGACTAACTGCAATGAGCGACACATCCATCCTCAATCAATGCAGTATGCAAGACATCTATCAACAAAATGCACAAAGAGCATGTCATCAATTATGAGGAAAGTTTTGTGAGCAAATCATAAATAAATTCAAATTAAATGAGCTGAATTTAAGCCTAATTTATAAATTTCTTAAAGCTATATGATCCTTATTTAATTTAATTGTTTATTTGTAATGGATAATGAAGATCAAAGTCTCCCATTATTAAAATATATTTGAAGGAGGCCTGACCTAAGGACAACCAACTCCCGTTCATTAGAAACAGGCATAGCCCAGACATTCGATGCAGTTTAGCTGTGGAGGTCACCACCAGCAAATTTTGGGATAGTAGATCTACAACAATATTACAACCATCTAGGAGAGAGTGTTTCGTCATTTTATATCCTCTCGTCTATGATCCATACAAAATCAAACAGCCAACAACAAAAATTAGTGTACAAGGCAGAACAGCTAAAAGAAGTTAAGATCATTCAAAATAAATGGACAAATAAAGAGCACATGATAATGGAGAATGCCGTGTTAATGATATGGTGAATGCACCAAGGTTGTCATTATATCCCCAATAGTTGGTGTTGGTTGCTGCTGTGTGGTTGCCTCCTAAATGGTAGCCATTTGTGTCAAAAATTATGCTTAAAAAAATAAGAATTTTATGATCCAAGCAAATTATCCCTATTTTAAAATTCCCTCTGTTGACAATCCAAAAAAATCTTTCCAATGTAGGAAGGATTTCTACATCACGTTGAGATTTAGAACAAGTCAAAATCTGAAAAAAAATTCAAAACTCTCAAACATTCTATTGACAATATTCTAGACAATCTCCTCTGATTGAACTACGAGCTAAATCATTCTGCACAATCCTCTTGATTCTAGGGGATTCCTATATCTTTGTCAAACTTTGGCCTATTAAGGCTCATAGTTCTCCAAAATGAGAGTCCAAGAGGATAAAAACTGTAAGAGGGTAAATATGAAGAAATTTGACTTAGAGACCTTGCATTTAAATAAATGAAGGAATTATTTACATGAAAATGCTTGATTGGCGTACATAATAATCAGATGTCTATGATTCACCATTTAGCCTCAATAGTTGTGCCAAGATAGTTCTAATCAATGTAACCCTGAGGACATAGACATTTAAAATATGTGGATAATAATCAACATGCATTGTGGAGCTACGTCTTTAATAATAATAATCATCAATAAAGCTTGAATTGGTCTATCCAATATGAACCAAACTGAAATAAATCATGTCAGATTTTGCTACATCATATCTTTAAATTCTGATACCACAACTCTCCACCACCAGCATAAAGACTTCAACGAAATCAAGGTATAATGGCAAAGACGAGAAAATGGTAGCAAGAGGCCGCGGAAGTTTCCAACAACATCTAGGAGAAAATGAGAGCAAATTCCAGTCTTCTCCCAATCCAGAAAAGGAATGACCACGGCCAATTTCTGACAACCCTGATGGTACTCCAAAAATGGTGGGTCATGGTGGAAGTTTGTGGAGAGTCATCTCCCACTCAACAACATCTTTTATTATGGAGAAGTTTGATGTGATAAGTAGCCGATGCCCCTTTGGAAATAAAGTGGAGCGATACATACTCTCTAGGGGAGCCTCTATTCATTTATCAAGTGTTGAGGCACTGCTGCGAAGCAATGTGTGGGTCATTGGGGGCCTCTGGGATGATTTAGAGACCCTGAGGCAAGGTAGTGATAAGAGAAGCCATGCATCCACACCGCAATTTCAACTTGTCAGTGCTAGAACAGTAAGGAAACAAGATTCATCAGGTATGATACAAAGGTCCTGAGGTGTTTGTAATCCGGTGTGATGTGAAACAGGAGTTGCAGCGGCGATTTGTTGTGCGTGTTCGGAGAGGGCATCTTGTTGATCAGATACGCGGCCGTGGAGCTGGCTTCAAGCCAATATTGGGGCGGGACCGAAGCTTTGTGGATGAGCGATCGGAGAGTTTCCACAATGTGACGTTTTTTGCGTTCGGCCACCCCATTTCGTTCTGGGGTGTAGGGGCAGGACGATTGATGCCTAATACCTTTAGAGATAAGGAAGGATTACATCTGATGGTTTGTAAATTCTGTCCCGCCGTCGGTCCTGATGGTTTTGATCCTACTGTTTGTTTGATTTTCTATGAACTTTGTAAAATGTATAAAGGTATTTGTAACATCAGACTTATGCACAAGCGGAAAAATCCACGTATAGCGGGAATAATCGTCTACAAAGATAACAAAGAAACGAAAACCTTGAACGGAGAAGACCGGGGATGGTCCCCATACGTCTGAGTGCACAATTTCAAGTGGTTTGTGTGTTCTTGATTGAGAAGACTCAAAAGGAAGCTTGTGAGTTTTACATTGAATACATGTTATACACGGTTCAGTAGAATGTAAAATACGTAATGTAGGGTTGCGGTGAGAGATGCGTTGCAGAGTTCTGAGATGAGGATGTCCCAAGCGGTCATGCCATGTTGAGGTCGAGTTCTTGGACGCCTGAAAGGAGGATTCGTGATGCTGGGCGGTGGTAGTCGGCGTGATCTTGTACAAGCCGTCGCTACATGGACCTCGTAGTAGCTGTTGATTTGTCGTCAGATCCTTAAAAACAAAACCCGTGGGATCAAAAGTAATTGAAATGTTGTTATCTTTGACGAGATGCGAAATCGAGAGGAGGTTATGGGAGATGTCAGGAACATGAAGTAAATTTGATAAACGAAGCTTACGGTTCGGGGTGGGAAGAATGCCCGTGTCCGAGTGAGCAATGGGAATGTTTCTTCCATCCCCGATGAAGATGCCGTCGGAGCTAGGGTATGGAGTAGATTGAGAGAGGTCGTCGACCGAGTTGGTCATGTGGGAAGAGGCCTCGGAGTAGAGATACCAATCGTATGATGGGGCTTCGGAGTTCGCCACCAGAGCGCTGTTATGTTTAGGTGTAGTCGTCTGTGGAGTATAGTTGGCGTTCATCCGATGCCAGCAAGCGTCGGCCGTATGGCCCTTCTTGGAGCAAATCTGGCAGATGGGTGCCTGCTGCTGTTGTCCAGAGCGATTGTTGGGATTCGAAGATTGCGTAGAACGGCCTCTGGTCCGGCGGCCGCGTCCCCTGCTTGCATACAGAGCGGCCTGTTGCAAGGTGTCGGTGGAGATGCGAGCGGCGTCGGAATTGGCGTGAATTTCTTCACTAATTATCATCACATATAGATTTTCAAGCCGAATAGGGGAGGGAGAATTGCGGATGTATGTCTTGAATGATTGGTACGCCGGAGTTAGCCCGTTCAAGATATACAAGATGATGTCCTCAGAGTCGATGGTGGATCCGGCGGAAGCAATTTGATCGACGAGCTTCTTGATCTCAGTTAGGTATTGGATCATCGAAAGATTTTTCATAGAGACATGGTGAAGCTCGTTTTTGAGTTGAATCACCTTAGATCGACTTGTAGCCTGAAATTGGCTTTCAAGAACTTGCCAAATGTCGTAAGTCGTATCAAGATGTATAATGTAGGGCAACACCGTCGGAGAGATCGTCGAGCAGATCGCCGCCTGAAGGTTCAAATCGGTAATACGTCAGTTCTTGATTAGGGAAGCCGTCGACGGATCAGATGAGTCACCGGAGTAACTGCGAGGAGCAAGAAATTGCTCAAAATCATTTGCGCGAAGGAGCTTGAGGATCTGGTGACGTCAGATCGGATAGTTGTCGGAAGATAGTTGATTCGGGACGAGGGTTTTGAGATTAGAGACAACGAACTTGAGTGAATGAGATATTGGAGAGTTTTCCACCAGAGTGATGGATGGCTGCTCGGTGGCGGAGGAAGAAGCCGAGTGTGAGGTCGTCATTCTTGAGGAGACGAGAGACCTGATACCATGTAGAAATCGTGAGGCAGAGCCTTCGGTTGAGATGCCTTGTCGGAGACGGAGAAGACGAGGGAAAAGGAAGGAGCGGAAATAATATTGTATTATTCAAATGTTTAGTAGGTACAGAGTCTAGTATAAATAGATGAGTAGGGTATTGATGTAGTACACGTGAAGCAGTTTATTGGATACAAATATAACAGGTATTTCCTAATACTAAGCAGCTATCCTAATAATGATCAACCGAGGGCAATGGCGATAGTTACTAGTACTACAGCTTTTAGTTTTTAATCCTCTCAAGATTTATTAACTCTCGACTCACAGGCTTTACTAAACACAACTTCTGGCCAAACAGCCCTAAAGTAGAAGAAGATACACAGTGAAGAAGTGATGTAAATCCTGCATTCCCCAAGATTTAATAAATTCAGAGTTTACTTGGAATTTACGAATGCAGTAAAATTTATGTGACTTAAAAAAATTGACAAGATTTAGCCAAAATTCTACCTAAATCTTAGTTAAATCTTTCAACAAAACAGCCTCCTTAGTTACTAGTGGAAAATATAGTTCATTTTAATACATGAAACATAGAATGAACTTCTGATCCATCGATTGTGTCCTGAATCAGCAAAAGGAAGATGCAATACTTTACATACGAGTGATTCGACCCAAACTTTTATTTCTATTCTGCCTATGTCAACAGTATTGTTGCTATAGTGCTATAAAAATGAATTGCGAAAAATCCAAAGAATTTTATCTATATAAGAAAGAATCTGATAAGAAGAAATTGAAGCTCAAATCAGACCTAATGTAAAGATCAGTTACGTCAAGGGATAGATGAGCGTGCCAGTCCGGCCTCTCAATGAACCAGATAGCACGGTCAGAGGTGCTTTGATTGAAACCTAATTTCTTGAGCCAGGCCTCGATGCCAGGGAGGCTGTGTGAGTAAAGGGGCTTCTTCTTCTCCGGCAGCTTCTTCAGCCATTCCTCCTCGGCAGCGGAGAGCTCAGCTGACGATGGCTTCGAAGAGAATAAAGTTCCACTCCTCTTCCACCGCCGCCGGTAAGAAGCTAGGGATAGGTTTTTTGCCGGAAAGGAGCCCAGAGGACGAGCGCCAACACCAGAGGGAGAAGAATCCGGAAACAGAAGATTACGGAGGACGCCATTGGAACTACAAACTAGTATCTTGCACATTCTGTTTTCACCCTTCTTTTTTCTCCACAAATTTTAACGTTAAAGCCAACGCCTTTAAGGAAGAAGGCGAAGTAAAAAACTAAATAGATAAGATTCTTCTAATAACATTATAGTTGCCAAGAATGCAACAACAACAACAACAACAACAACAACAATAATAATAACATCAAGCCTTTATCCCACTACGTGGGATCGGCTACATGAATCCTTTTTCTCCATTGTGTCCTATTAAAAGTCAAATTCTCGTTTAAATCTAAAAAAAGGCTATTTCACTTGATTTATTTTTTATTTTTTTACTTTATCAAAATGATTTTACATCCAATAATTTTATATTTATCGAGAAATTAGTTAAATCATGAAATTGATTATTTATATTATCATATTATGCTTAAGCTAATGTAGGATCATGCGGTAAAAGCTGCAAGCAAACAGTTAATAATAGAACTGTAATCTGAGTTGCTACTATATTGAGAAAACAAAGTTTTATTGAATATCCAAAACTACTCCCTTCGACTACAAACTTCAGCAAAGTAATTCTTTTCTCAATAGCTGAGGACTAAAACGGCCTAAACATAGAAAAAAAAGGAAAACATGTACGATAATACTAGTAATAGCAACATAATGTGTAGTCGTATGCTTTCCTAACTTATAGAATATGAAACATGTGTGAATACATTAATCCGCCAGGTAATGGTAACTAACATGCTCTGCATCATTCGCCCCTTCTACGAAGAATGTTGATGTCTCCTGAGTCAATAGCGACACCACTGTCATCTAGTGGCAAATATGGATAGATATCTATGACATTAAAAGTATGTGAAGTGTTGAACTCAACGGGTGAATCAATAACATAAGCATTGTTATTGATTTGGCGGACAACAATTAACAGTCCAAATTTGCGGTGGCTGATTTTGAGTATGACTGTTGAGAAAATCATTCCCTTCTCATTCTAAAAAACACTAGATCTCCAGGATTAAAGATTTTCTCCCTACGATGATCTGCTGTTTGTATTTATGATTAGAGTCCTGAAGCTTCAACCTCACGTTCTGTAGCATGTCCAAAAATTGTTCAGCTAGAGTAGCAACAACTTTATTGATGCACTTGGGAATAACTGCAACATCAACAGCTATATTTGGTGGTTTAGTATAATACTAAAATGGCAGCTACCCGTCGACCTATTTGGGATAGGATTGAACGCAAATTCTGCTTGCTCAAGCACCTCATCCCAAAGTTTGAGATTTTCATGCACCAAACAACGAATTAAACTTACTAGTGTCAAGTTTACCACTTCAGTTTTTTCTTCTTCCTCCTCTCTCTCTCTCTCTCTCTCTCTCTCTCTCTCTCTAAATTTCCTTATCTTTTTTATTCTTTTTTGTTTTTTTGAATTTTCTCCCTTCTTTTTTTTTGGGGACAATGATATCATTATAACTAATAGCACATTCATGATAATACAATTATCAGTAATAACATTAATAATGGCATTAATTATTGTTAACTCTAATAATAATTATTATTATCATAATCAACAATGACCATAACCATAACCAACTAAAAGACTGCAAGGATTTTTACCTTAGGTGGAAATGGGCTTTGAGTGGGCTGAGTTTGTAGTCAAAATTTAGATGTTGAGTAATCTATAGGTGGGCTGTTGGGAAGAAAGGGGTAACAAGTTGCTAGTTGCTGATGGGCTGGATGGAGAGGTGTGTTAATAGGGAACAATTATTATGTCCTCCGACCGGACATAGAGGAATGTCCTGTTGGAGGCCAAATAGCGCCAAAAAATGAGAAATATCGAGCAAATACCGAGCAATACCAAACAATAACGAGGAATACCATCACGTTAAGACCCAATACCGAGTTATACCGAGCTATACCGAGCTATACCGAGTTATACAAAAGTTGTACCGAGTTTTTCCTCGGTACAACTCGGTATAGCTCGGTATAACTCGGTATTGGTCTTCATAGATCGGTATTCCTCGTTATTATCAAATAATACTTAGCAATACCGAGTTTTTTGGCGGAATTTTGCCTCTGACCGAACCTTCCTCTACGTCCTTACACCGGACCTAATAAAAGTTCGTTGATAGGGCTATTTCAGTGTGGTATGTGGCTGGAAGTAGAGGGATAAATATTTGACACGATTTGAAAATCTGACCAAAAAATTTCGTGTTATGGTCAACCCATTTGTGAAATGGGTCGGGTTCTGGTTCAACAAATTGAACGTTATCAAAATTGGGTCAGTTTCAGGTTGACTCATAAACCAAAAATGACCTAAAAGCGGTCTTTTCGCTTCTGCTTCCCACCCTACCCACGTTGAGTGCCCGCGCTACCCGACGCATCGAGTTGCGTGACTCTCGTCTCTGACTCTCTTTGATCTTTTCGCATGAGTTTCCCGACACATAGTCGTCGCGTCTCTTCTTGTGAGTCACGCCCCCGTAGTCGTTGCCACCTCTTTGTGTGGCATGACCATGTGTGGTTGGGCATTGAACGGGTCACTAAAAGCTTTCTTCACCTCATTCGGTCGTTTATTATTAATGTGAATCAGAACTGGAAGTAGCGACGTGGGCTCAACTCGCGCTTCTTCAGCCAATTCTCATAAATCTGGGTCTGGTTGGGTCAACCCAAAACCCCCACGGCTCGGGTCCATGTTGAACAAATTGATGCGTTTGCAAAAACGAGTCGGGTTTGGGTCAACCCAAATAGGGTCGACCCAAATCCAAATTGCAACCCGAAATTGACACCCCTAACGGGAAGGGTGGAGATAAAAATGACAATAATTTTAATAATAGTTTATTATTATTATCGCCGATTTGTGCACACAAATTTTGTTGGACAAAACTATGATCTATTTTGGGTATTGACAACGTTCTGAACGCAACAGCAAAGTCCATTACGCGATCAAACGTCGTTAGGGTGACGTCACGTGTCAATTTCCTCGATTTGCATGTTGTTGCCTCAGAATGTGTACAGATTCCACTGGTCAAATTTAATTGAGCAAATGGATGGTTATTTTTGGGTATGATTGATGTTCCTATCGAAATGACGAAATTTATTTTGTGATTGGACGTCATTTTATCAACGTCACATTTTTATTTCATATGTATGTATTCCAATTTGACTAAGAGAGGTTCTCTCTTAGGCAAGTTTGACGTTCTGATTGCAACGGCGCAGATCATTTGACAATCAGATGTTGTTTTATCCTTCAAGTGATGCGCCGCGCTGACGCGCACGTCACTTAATGTTTCGCATGCATTCCGGTGTAGGGGTCAATATTTACATGTCTTACTCTAGGCTATTTTGATGTTGTGTATCATAACATGCATCAAATGAAATAAGTATTATAAATGGGAATTTCACTAAAGGCATTCTAATCACTTGATTTAATATTAACCTATTCAACATGATGGATTGATATCGTTATATATGTAAAATATTTTAAAGTTATAATGTGCAATGAATGTGTATGAAAAATGATAGCCATAAGTTGATCCACATAATTAATGGAGATATATAATTTGTAATATACTCTGGAAGATGATAAGTTGACAAACTTCATATGATTGTTACTGTAATATATATGGTAGTTGATAAAAATTTTAGAAATTGTTTTCAAGGTTTCGAGTTAATTTGAATCCAATCTATATCAATAAATCCTAACCAATCATGTGGGTAAAAAAAAAATGTCTCACAGTTTATGAAATAGTAAAATACCATATGAATTAATCGTCATCAATAGCTTTTGTGCTGAAAAGATGAGAAGATAAGAAAAAGAGTTACATCATAGATTAAAAAATCTGACAAAATCTGTCAAAAATAATTAAAAAAAAAGCCTTACATTTTTAAATCTCCATTCTCAAATAATATTTTTTTTGGCCGTTGGTAAACCTATTTGACAAGCAGATTTAGCTCTTTGATGCACTCCAAAACTTCCACCATCAGTGCTACCGTTGCTACTACTATTACAACTAGCTTGATATTCAAAACCAAGATTTCTCAACCTATTAAGTTCTGGCAATATAACAGTCCCAAGATCAGGTCTGTCCTTCTTCCTCAACTCTGAGCATTTCAGTGCAAGCCTTGTATACCTTATAACATCTTCCATTGGCCAATTAGTTATCGTAGGATCAAGCAAATCAACTAAGGTTCCCCTTTCTAAAGCTCTTTCTACAATATGAGTTAGTCCCATTGGGCCTTTAGCAGTAATAATTTGAAGCAGAAGAACCCCAAGTGAGTAAACATCAGACTTAGTACCAAGCATTCCTGTTTGCTGATACTCAGGATCAATATAACAGAAGGTTCCAGCAGTTGAAGTCATTCTGTATTGGGTTACGCTGTCAGCTACTGAAGGAGGAACAAGCCTTGAGAGGCCTACATCACTTATCTTGCTGGTATAGTTGTGGTCAAGGAGTATATTAGCTGGTTTGAGGTCTCTATGGACTAATGGCTCTGGCTTAGCCTGGTGGAGGAAGAGTAAAGCAGTGGCTATCTCTGCTGCAATTTTGAATCTCACCGGCCATGGGATAGGAGGGCTGTGCCCACGTCGGAATAGTCTGTCTTCCAAGCTTCCATTATCCATGAACTCATACACCAAGCATCCATACTCGGGGCAGGCACCAAGTAGTAGGACCATATTTGGATGTCTTATACAACTCAGAACCTCAACCTGAGGTGAGACAATCAGGATTTTAACTTTTTAAGTAAGAAGAGGGTGAAACAAGTTTTAACTTGCTAAAAGTATGTATAATATAACCAGTTGCTAGAAAATTAGCTTCTGCAATAGATTTGGTGTTACTCTTCATTTAAGATTTTATATTAGTCCATGTTAATGACATTTATAGCATTGAAGTGAGCCATTATTTTCAACAGTTTTTGCTACAATTCTACTTGTAGATAAACAACCCCTTACCTCTTGTTGGAACTGCTTCCTCCCTTGAGCTGCATCTGGTCTCAGAACTTTAATGGCAACTGGAGTGTGATCTAGTGAAGCTTTATAAACAGGCCCATATCCACCTTCCCCAATCTTTAGTGATTCTGAGAAGTATTCAGTGGCAATCTCAATCTCATCAATATTGTATTTCCTGTAGCGTTGATCCTTAAGTGCCAGTTCATTCAGAGCTCTCAACTTCTCCTCAGCTTCATGCTTGGCCTTAAGCTCTGCATTTAACCTTCTCTGTGCCTCAAATTCTGCAAGGGTTTGAGCTGCTTCAGCTGCTTCAATAGCAGCCTTGCATCTGGCCTTTTCCCTTTCTACAAGAGCAAGAGCTGCTTCTTCTGCATACTTTGCTTCCTCGACCTTTCTAGCTTCCTCCATCTTCCTATCATGAAGCTCTTTTGCCTTGTTAAGAAAAAATCACAAATTTTGATCAGTTTGTTTCTCTCTAATGATAGAGATGAGTGTTGTCACAGATTTCATTATGATTTTCTTGTGAAGTTTTCTTAAACACTCTGTTTTTATAAACTAAAAAAGGAGTAAAGAAGTACATTAAAATCTCCTTTTTTTTAATCTCGATAAAAAAATCAAATTCTGATTAGCTTGTTCTTTGCACTAATAAGGTGTTAGATAAAATGGCTAAAATTTACCTTCAGTTTAGATGTGATTGCTTCCTTGCACGCTGTGCTGTACATGTCCATGGTTTGCTTCAGCTCAAGCTTCAGTCTTTTCATCTCAGCTTCTATGTCTCTATTTGCCTGTGTAGAATGGTAAGTATGAAGTTCTTTCCTATAAAATTCTTCCATGATAATGAGCTGTTAGAAGGAAATGAAGTACATGCTTTTTAATAGTATACGTTTGTTTTATTTTAAATAAAACTTAAACAAAGTTTAAATAAAGATAATTTGAATTCAATATTACTTTCTGAACAAATAGCCGCTTTAGAATTGAACAAACTTACATTAGTACTTGTTGAGGATATGTCAGTGATGCTGCTCATATTCATCTCAAATGACTCACTGAAATCAGGAACTCTGAATCCCATATTTCTTTGAACATCAAAATCCTCTGAAAAGGATTCCCTAGGCGTTGAAGTTGCAGGCCTTTGGGAACAGTAGATGTCAAGACTGTCATGCAAAGCATGACATGGTGAGCCTTTCATTGGATTTACAAATCTTTCTCTTGTTGGAGGTTTCATCAGCTCATTTTTCTCAAAAGACCTCCTCTCTGGAATTTGTGGTGGTGGAACTGTTCCTCTCCAATTTCCTCTTATAAATGGTGCTCTGTTCTCATTGTTCATCAATGGATGAATTAGTATATAGGCATGAATTATTTAGATTGTTTATGAAAGTTATGCAGAAAAAAAAAATCTTTGAGTGATTATCAACAAGTAGAGAACTTTTTCGACTTTGGACTCATAGCAACCAGAAATCATAAACTAGGGGGGGCAAAACCTTATAAGGGACTTACTTGATAGAATCATCCGAGCCAAGATGATTGCTCGGCGCTACAGTAAGCGGCTGTGCTTGCCTCGGTGGTGTGTGATTAGCAGGGGCAGGGCTTCTTGCTGATCGAACACTTACTTGCTTCCCTTTGGATATGACATACACTGTACAGAAATCTGGAGCTGATTTGGCCACATTCGAAGGCACATCAGGATTTTTAAATTTTCTGCAACAGAAATATATATATGTATGGTTTTTAATTTTCTTGAATGGAAGTTTGTATTTCTCTAATTTCAAGTGGGGAGGGAAGTGGTTGGATTATTAAAACCTTGTGATAGCATTCCTACTGGAGGCACCAACAACAACATTGTGGACTTTGTTAGTTGCTATGTAGTCCACAATGGCTTTAGAGATATCCATGTCTTCTAGCACTACTTCCCTCACCTGCACCTGTAAATTTCCGACATCAAATTTCATACGTCACAACCAGTCATTACTTTTTTAAAATTTTTTTTTTTAGTTTGATATTTTACATAGTGACCGAGCTAGAAAATTTTTTATATGGGGGCACAAATTAATATTAGTCATTAAATTATTCTTAAAATATAATTTATATTCATTGTAAACAAAGATCATGAGTCATATTTTTAATGAAAAATTATAAAAATACATTTAAAATTATATGTATTCCCATTTAAAAAAATAGATATATCATTTTATATCTTATTATTTATTAAAAATTTAATATTTCTCCAATAGTTATTAATGAATTGAGTTCAAATAAATTACTTTT